>NW_021703781.1:41087205-41130274 GCF_005190385.1 Monodon monoceros
TTGTTTTTATTTCTATTGCCTTGGGAGACTGACCTAAGAAAACACTGGTACGAGTTATGTCAGTGAACGTTTTGCCTGTGATCTCTTCTAGGAGTTTTATGGAGTCATATCCTATGTTTATGTCTTTAAGCCACTTTGAGTTTATTTTTCTGTATGGTGTGAGGGTGTGTTCTACCTTCATTGACTTACAGCAGCTGTCCAACTTTCCCAACAACACTTGCTGAAGACACTTTTCCCCATTGTATATTCTTGCCTCCTTTGTCAAACATTAATTGACCATAGGGGTGTGGGTTTATTTCTGGGATCTCTATTCTGTTCCATTGATTTGTCTGTTTTTGTGCCAATACCACATTGTTTTGGTTACTGTAGCTTTGTAGTAGTGTCTGAAATCTGAGAGGGTTATGCCTTCTGTTTGGTCTTTTCCTTCAGGATTGCTTTGGCAATTCTGGGTCTTTTACGGTTCCATAAAAATTTTAGGATTATTCTAGGTCTGTGGAAAATGTCTTGGGTAATTTGATAGGGATCATGTTAAATCTGTAGATTGCTTTGGGTAATATGACCATTTTAACAATATAAATTCTTTCAATCCAAGAGCATGTGATATCTTTCCATTTTTTGAATCATCTTTAATTTCCTTTATTTGATGTTTTATTGTCCTCAGCATATAAATCTTTCACCTCCTTGATGAGGTTTATTCCCAAAGTATTTTATTTTTTTAGTGCTACTTTAAAACAGATTGTTTACATTCCCTTTCTGATATTTCATTGTTAGTGTAAAGAAGTGCAACTGATTTTTTTTTTTTTTTTTTTTTTTGCGGTACACGGGCCTGTCACTGTTGTGGCCTCTCCTGTTGCGGAGCACAGGCTCCGGACACGCAGGCTCAGCGGCCATGGCTCACGGGCCTAGCCGCTCCGCGGCATGTGGGATCTTCCTGGACCGGGGCACGAACCCGTGTCCCCTGCATCGGCAGGCGGACTCTCAACCACTGCGCCACCAGGGAAGCCCTCTAGTAGTTTTTATGTGTAGTCTTTAGGATTTTCTATATATGTATTATCATCTCATCTGCATATAATGACAATTTTACCTCTTACTTTCCACGTTGGATACGTTTTTGTGTGTGTGTGTGTCTGATTGCTGTGAATAGGGCTTCCATACTATGTTGAAGTGGTGAGAGTGGGTATCCTTGTCTTGTTCCAGATTTTAGCGGGAAGGCTTTTAGCTTTTCACAGTTATTATATTTTGGCTGTGGGTTTGACATAAATCACTTTTATTAAGTTGAGATATGTTTTCTCTGTACCCACTTTGGTATGAGTTTTTATCATTAATGGATGTCAGTTCTGTCAGATGTTTTTTCTGAATCTATTGAGATGATCATGTTGTTTTTGTCCCTTTTTTGTTGATGTGGTGTATGACGCTGACTGATTTGCATATGCTGAACTATCCTTGTGAACTTGGGATGAATCCCACTTGGTCATGGTGTATGATCTTTATAATGTGTTGCTGGATTCGGTTTGCTAATAGTTTGTTGAGAATTTTTACATTTATATTCAAAGGTATTGACCTGTAATTTTATTTTTTAGTGGTATCTCTGTCTGGTTTTGGTATCAGGGTGATGTTGGCTTCATAGGATGTGTTTGGGAGTGTTCCCTTCTTGTCAACCTTTTGGAAGAATTAGTATAAGTTCTTTGTATGTTTGGTACAATTAGCCTTGAAGCCATCTGGTCTTACACTTTTGTTTATAGGGATTTTATATATTACAGATTCTGTTTCACTCCTAGTGATTGGTCTGTTCAAATTGTCTATTCCTTCTTGGTTCCATTTTGCTAGGCTGTATGTTTTTAGAAACTTGTCCATTTCTTCTACGTTGTCTAATTTGTTGGTACATAACTGTACACAGTATTTTCTTATGTTTTTTTGTGTTTCTGTGGTATCAGTTGTGTCTCCTTTCTCATTTCTTACTTTATTTGGGTTCTCTCTTTTCTTCTTGGTGAACCTGGCCAGAGGTTTATCTATTTTGTTTACCCTTTTAAAGAACCAGCTCTTAGCTTTATTGATTTTTTCTGTTGTTTTTAAATCTCTATTTTATTTCCTCTTTGATTATTTATTATTTCCTTCCTTCTGCTGACTTGAGGTTTTGTTTGTTCTTCTATTTTCTAATTCTGTTAAGTGGTAAATTAGGTTGTTTGAGATTTTTCTTGTTTATTGTGGAAGGGCTGTATCACTATTTGAAGCTGAACTTCTTTTGCTGCATCCTATAGATTTTGTATGGTTGCATTTTCATTGTCATTTGTCTCAAGGTATTTTTTAATTTCCTCTTTGATTTCATAATTGCCCCATTGGTATTTTTAGTAGCATGTTGTTTAGTCTCCATGTAACCATTTTTTTTCTCATTACTTTTCCTGTAGTTGATTTTAGTTTCATGCTTTTGTGGTCAGAAAAGATGCTTGAGATTAATTTCTATACTCTTAAATTTGCTGAGGCTTGTTTTGTTCCCTAGTATATGGTCAATCCTAGAGGCTATTCCATGTGCACTTGAAAATAATATGTATTTATTGAATGTAATATTCTGAAAATATCAATTAAGTCTAACTGTTCTATTTTATCATTTAAGATCTCTGTTGCCTTATTGATTTTCTGTCTAGGATATCTGTTCATTGATGTGAGTGTGGTGTTAAAGTCTCCTACTATTATTGTAGTCCTATCAGTTTCTCCCTTTACGTCTGTATTTGTTGTATGTATTTGGGTGCTTCTATATTAGGTGCATGTAAGTTGACGAGTGTAAAATCATCTTCTTGTATTTGTATTTATCCTTTAATCATTACATAGTGTCCTTCTTTATCTTTCTTTATGGACTTTGTTTTAAAGTCTGTTTTGTCTGATATGAGTACTGCTTTATTTCCATTTACATGAAATATAATTTTCCATCCCCTCACTTTCAATCTATGTGTGTCCTTTGCCCTAAAGTGGGTCTCTTGTAGGCAGCATGTTGTAAGCTCCTTATTTTCTGCCACTGTGTCTTTTGATTGGAGAATTTAGTTCATTGAAATTTGGGGTGATCATTGATAGGTATGTATTTATTGCCATTTTAAACCTTGTTTTCCTATTGATTCTGTGTTTCTTCCTTTTTCTTTTTGTGGTTTGATGATTTCCATTTATTTTATGCTTGTGTCTTTTTTTTTGGTTTTTGTGAATCTATTGTATGTTTTTGACTTGCGGTTACCCTGTTTTTCATGTATGTTAACCCCTTCTTACATCTACTTGCTTTAGACTGATAGTCATATGGGCTCAAACACATTCTAAAAACGAATCTACATTTTCTCACTCTCCTCCCTCACATTTTATGATTCTGATGTCCTCTTTTACATCTTCAGGTTCATCCTTTTGCTGTTCATCGTGGTTATCATTGTTTTCACCTGTGTACTTGGCTTATTTAAGTACTTGGCTTATTTAAGTGATTTACTTTCCAATAGTGATTTTTTCTTTCTTATAAATTCTTGCTTCTTTTATATTTAGAGGAGACCTTTCAATATTTCATTTAGGATAGGTTTAGTATTGATGTATCATTTTAGCTTTTGTCTGAGAAATTCTTTCTCTCCTATTATAAGTGATAATCTTTAAAGCATTCTAGGTTGCAGATTTTTCTGATTCAAGATTTTGACTTTGAATATATCTTGCCACTCTCTTACTTCTGTAGAGAAATCAACTGATAGCCTTATGGGGGTTCCCTGGTAATTAACTCTTTGTTTTTCTCTTGCGGCCTTTAGAATCCTCTCTTTAACTTTTGACATTTTAATTATAATATGTCTTAGTGTGACTCTGTTTGGGTTCACATTTTTGGGGACCTTCTGTTCTTCCTGTAGCTGGATATCTGTTTCCTTCTTTAGTTTTGGGACATTTTCAGCCACAATTTCTTCAAATACATTTTCAATCCCCTTCCTTCTCCTTATGGAATCCCTATTATGCATAGATTGGCACACTATATATTATCCCATAGGTCTCTTATATTGTTCTCATTTTTTTTCATTTGGGTTTTTGTCTACTCTTCTGATTGATTGAGTGATTTCCATTATTCTACCTCCAGATCACTTATTCAGTCTTCTGCATTATTCATTCTGCTATTCATTGCCTTTAGTTCAGCTTTTGTGCTGCAAATGAGGTTTTTAAATTTTTTTGGCTCCTCTTTATAGTTCCTTTTTGAACTTGGTGTCAGACTGGAGAGGTGTGTGTGTTTCATTGTCCATTCTTTCAGGGGAATTCTTGGTTTTTTAACTGGGAGTGGTTCCTCTGCTTCCTCATTTTACTTATATTTCTCTTACTCTGTAAGTTTAGGAGCAATGACTATCTACTGTGGTCTTGGAGAGCTATTTATATGTAGGAGTATCCCTGTGTAGCTTGTCTGGGTTTAATATTTTTGGTGTGAGGGCTGTTTTTAGTATGGGTGCCTGCCGCCACTTTCCTCAATGTGTGCTGTTCATTATCCCCTTGACAGGGGTTGGGCAGATGTGGTGGCTGGTGCCAAGAACCTGGGGTTCTTGGCAGTGGCAGCTTGTGACTGCTCCCAGAGCTCATGTAGGTGGTGTTGTGTCACCTGAAAGTGCACACGGTAAGAGATGTTGCTATGGTGAGTGCCAACCCTCCCCTTGCATGCCCCCCAACAATGGCACCTCACCTTTAAGGTGGGCCCGGCCTTCCTCCATATAAAACCTCAGCTGCAGTCACCCCAGACTCCAGCCCCTTCAGGCTGTCTCTGTGTAGCCAACCCCAGTCCTTTCCCCTGGTCTGATCTCCAAACTCCAAGGTTTAGCACCCAGCCCCAGCATGCACTGACCAGTTGTGCAGGCCTCTCTCCATTCTGTCTGCTGCAAACCAGTTGCTGTGCTCTCTTCTGAGGCTCCGAAGCTCCCCCTCTGTCCCTGCTGATCTCCTTACTGGTGAGAGGACTTCCCACAGTGTGGTATACTTTCTTCTTTCGGAGCTCCCTCCTAGGGGCACAGGACCACCGTCCTTATTCCTTTCTCTCCTTTTACCAGGTTACATGGAGATTTTCTTGCTCTTTCAGAAGTCTGAGGTGTTCTGCCAGCACTCAGTAGATATTCTGTGAGATTCATTCCACGTGAAGATGTATTTTTGATCTATCTGTGGGAGGAGGTGAGCCCCACGTCCTACTACTCCCCCATTTTGATTGGTCCCCCTGAGGTAGATACTCTTATTTTCCCCTTTTTACAATAAGGAAGCTGAGACCCAGAATACATAAATAACTTGCCCAAGACAAAACAAGGAGTAAGTAATCAGCTGAACTTCAAATCCAAGCAAACTAGTACAGAGACTGTGTTCTTTATTAATATGTTTTAATGCCTGTAATATATTAATAATTACAGAAAAGTTTTAGAAATAGAGAACTGATAATGTCAGTAAAGGGTTTCATGAGAGAGCATAGACACATATGTCAGATAGAGGCTTGACTTCTCACTCTGCCATTTACAATCATTGTAACAATGGGAAATTTGCTTCATGTGTATGAGCTGCCTTCTCTTGAACTATAAATTAAAAATAATAGTTTACTTTTCTCCAATTGTGAAAGATTTTTAAATGGAGCTAGTACATAAAGAATAGACAGGTGTAGTAGTCTTATAGAGAGTAGAGGAGAGAACATTCTACAAGGAGAGTTTAATCAAATACCCAGAATTGTATACAAGCCAGGATCTTCAAAAGATTCTGAAGTATTTCTAACTTTAATAAAATATTTGTACTGGGGAATATGGGAGAATAGTAGTTGGTGTCAAAATAGTCAAGTTACATGAGTCCTGAAATGATTTAGTGGAAGCTCTAATTGATGTGGCTGAAAGGGAAAGTACAAATGATATTTTGTAACATTTCTTTCAAATTGTAAATATACTTTATCTTTAATAATATGCTATGCAGGATTTGACAGAAATTTATAAATATTAAAATAAGTGAGTTCCTAATTTCTATTTGTGGGCAGTAGGTCAGCTCAAATTATTTTTCAGGTTCAAAATACATTTGTACTATATTCTTCTAGGAAACATATTATTTCAGAAGTGTGTGTGAGGAAAACTGAAAGATATTCCTGACAACGGGGATGAAATATTTTTAAAAATCTAAATCTAATTGAAGTACCCACAGTAGTGAAAATCATAGCCTGCTGTGCTTTAAAGTCAATCAGTTTATGAACATTTTCTAAGCAAGAGAAAGTGATTTGTGTTACTCAGGATGCTGACGCATTGTAGTATACCAAAGTAAAAACTGAATTTTGGTGTGAAGATTTTCTAAAATCTAGGTATTTATTATATTTTGTCCCCAAGTTATTCTTTTAAGCCATCTTCTAATTGTTTTGTTTTAATTCATTTCAATGTTTCTCTATGGTTATGATTTCTAAACATTAGCTTTATGCAATCATGCACAAAGCATAAATATATTAAAAGTAGCTGGTATTTGATTTCTAGATTAACATCCTATTTATTTGGTTTAGTACATCTTGTTTTCTTGCAAACACAGTGCAAATACTTTGATTCAACATGGATTCAAATTTGTCCCCACACTTCCTGTTTATATTTGTGTCCATATGTTGTTTTTTCTTTAGCATTTAGAGACTTTTGATGTTTACTACCTCTGTAATGTTAAAAACATTTTTAAGGACTAATGTTAACTTGTTCTAAACAGAGAAATTTTGAATTTTCTCTTAAAACATGAATTTAACTGTACCACCCAACACAAATTAGAGGTCTCATGTAAATTTGCATTGTATTTAAACACAAATCACATTATCCTTATTTAAACTTCATATACTTGGAAAATGCTAATTTTTTCTTAAAAAATTCTAGGATAATTCAGCTAGCCTATATTTTTAGGTACTGTCATAGAAAATTGATGTACTGAGCAATCTGTCTTTGCATCACATCATTAAGTAACTTTTACATAAGGCCATTTTCATGTTTAGTTGCAGTTCAACAGAAAACAAACAAAAACACTGGGTACTGGCACCCCCCCCCCCCCCGCCACACACACACACACAAGGTGGATTGAGGTGGGGCTGAGAGCAGTATGAACAACAGTGTATTTTTGAGCCCGCACAACAGGTGAAAGGTGACACAACAGAGCACACCCACAGGTGAACTGCTCCAGTAGAGGCATACTCAGTGGTTCCTTTCCCAGTATGAGTGCTCCAATCCTGGTGACCTTGCACTGCAGATCATAAAAACAGCTCAGAAAGGGAGCTGGAGGCTCTACTCCAACAACTAGGGAGCAGACCCTGCCTTAGACAGGACAGTGATAACCATAGAGCAAAGAGGAGGCCCCACTCAATATCTAGTGCAGGCTCAGGTCACCACAACATCAATCACACCTCTTATCAAGGGGATAATGGCCAACATACACAGAGAAAAGAGTTGGTAGAGAAAATGTAATTTTTTTTTCTAGAATATGTTTGAGCCTATATGACTACCAGTCCAAAACAAGTAGATATAGGAAGGGGTTAACATACTTGAAAAATAGGCCAACCACAAAAGGAAAAACAAAAATGAAAACATAAGGACAAAGAAGAAATATAAAATCAATGGGAAAACAAGGTGTAAAATGTCAATGAATACATGTCTATCAGTAATTACCTTAAATGTCAATGGACTAAACGCTCCAATCAAAGGACAAAGAGTGGCAGATTGGATTAAAGCAAAAAACAAGAGCCTACACTGTGCTGCCTACAAGAGACCCCCTTTAGGGCAAAGGACACACATAGATTAAAAGTGAGGAGATGGAGAAAGATACTTCATGCAAATGGAAATGACAAGAAAGCAGGGGTCGCAATACTCATATCAGAAAGTAGACCTTAAAACAAAGGCTATAAAGAAAGATAAAGAAGGACACTATATAATGATAAAAAATCAATACAAGGAGAGGATATTACACTCATCAACATATATGCACCCAAATACAAATGACAAATACTAACAGACACAAAGGGAGAAACTGACAGGAATACAATAATAGTAGGAAACTTTATCACCCCACTCATCACTGCATAGATCTTCTAGACAGAAAATCAATAAGGCAACAGAGATCCTAACTAATACAATAGAATAATCTCCAGGACATTAAATCCAAAAGAAACAGAATAAACATTCTTTTCAAGTGCATATGGAACATCCTCTACATACTTGGGCACAAAACAAATCTCAACAAATTTAAGAGTACAGAAATTATTTTAAGCATCTTTTCTGACCACAAAAGCATGAAACTAGAAATCAACCACAGAAAAAGAAACCAGAAAAAAAGAAACAAAAAACAAACAAGAAAACAATGACATGGTAACTAAACAACATGCTACTAAAAACACAATGGGTCAGTGATGAAATCAAAGAAGAAATTTTAAAATACTTTGAGGCAATTGACAATGAAAACACAACCATACAAAATCTATGGGATGCAGCAAAAGCAATTTTTAGAGGGAAGGTCATAGTGATACAGGCCTTCCTTAAGAAACAAGAAAAATCTCAAGTAAAACATTAACCCACCACCTAAAAGAATTAGAAAAAGAAGAACAAACAAAACCTCAAGTCAGGAGAAGGAAGGATATAATAAAGATCAGAGAGGAAATAAATAAAATAGAAATTTGAAAAAATTAATAAAACCAAGAGCTTGTTCTCTAAAAGAGTAAATAAAGTTGAACAAACCTCTGGCCAGGCTCACCAAGAAGAAAAGAGAGAAGATCCAAATAAACAAAATAAGAAATGAAAGAGGAGAAATCAGAACAGATACCACAGGAATACAAAAAAAAAAAAAGACAGTATTATGAGCAATTATATGCAACAAGTTTGACAATCTTTAAGAAATGGACTTCTTAGAAATATACAGCACAACAAAACTGAATGAAGAAGAAATAGATAACTTGAACAGACCAATCACTAGAAATTACATAGAATCTGTAATTAGGGGGAAAATAAAACAAAAGCCAACCCCTTACAAACAAAATTCCAGGACCAGATGTCTCTTCACTGGAGAAGTTTACCAAACATACAAAGAAGAACTTACACCAATCCTTATACACAGATGAGATGTCATTATACGCAGATGAGATGTCATTATACGCAGATGAGATAATATATATATATAGAAAACGCTAAGACTCCACACAAAAACTACCAGAACTCATAAACAAATTCAACAAGGTAGCAGGATACAAGATTAACATACAAAAATCGGTTGCATTACTTTACACTAACAATGAAATATCAGAAAGGGAATGTAAACAATCCGTTTTAAAGTAGCACCAGAAAAATAAAATACTTGACAATATACCTCACCAAGGAGGTGAAAGATTTATATGCTGAGGACTATAAAACATTAAATAAAGGAAATTAAAGATGATTCAGAAAATATAAAGATATCACATGCTCTTGGATTGAAAGAATTTATATTGTTAAAATGTACTATCCAAAGCAATCTACAGATTTAACATGAACCCTATCAAATTGGCCATGACATTTTTCACAGACCTAGAATAATCCTAAAATTTTTATGGAACCGTAAAAGACCCAGAATTGCCAAAGCAATCCTGAAGGAAAAGACCAAACAGGAGGCATAACCCGCTCAGATTTCAGACACTACTACAAAGCTACAGTAACCAAAACAATGTGGTATTGGCACAAAAACAGACAAATCAATGGAACAGAATAGAGATCCCAGAAATAAACCCACACCCCTATGGTCAATTAATGTTTGACAAAGGAGGCAAGAATATACAATGGGGAAAAGTGTCTTCAGCAAGTGTTGTTGGGAAAGTTGGACAGCTGCTGTAAGTCAATGAAGGTAGAACACACCCTCACACCATACAGAAAAATAAACTCAAAGTGGCTTAAAGACATAAACATAGGATATGACTCCATAAAACTCCTAGAAGAGATCACAGGCAAAACGTTCACTGACATAACTCGTACCAGTGTTTTCTTAGGTCAGTCTCCCAAGGCAATAGAAATAAAAACAAAAATAAACAAATGGGACCTAATCAAACTTACAAGCTTTTGCACAGCAAGACACCATAAACAAAATGAAAAGACAACCAGCAGACTGGGAGGAAATATTTGCAAATGATGCAGCCAACAAGGGCTTAATCTACAAAATATACGAACAGCTCATACAACTCAACAACAAAATAAGATCCAATCTAAAAATGGGCAGAAGACCTAAATAGATATTTCTCCAAAGAAGACATCCAGATGGCCAATAGGTACATGATAAGATGCTCAACATTACTAATTATTAGAGAAATGCAAATCAAAACTACAATGAGGTAACACCTCATACAGTCAGAATGGCCTTAATTAAAAAGCCCACAGGGCTTCACTGGTGGTGCAGTGGTTGAGAGTCCGCTTGCCAATGCAGGGGACACAAGTTCGTGCCCCGGTCCGGGAAGATCCCACATGCCACGGAGCAGCTAGGCCCGTGAGCCATGGCCACTGAGCCTGCGCATCCGGAGCCTGTGCTCCGCAACAGGAGAGGCCACAACAGTGAGAGGCCCGTGTACAGGAAAAAAAAAAACAAACAGCCCACAAATACCAAATGCTGGAGGGGGTGTGGAGAATAAGGAACCCTTCTACACTGTTGGTGGGAATGTAAGTTGGTGCAGCCACTATGGAAAACAGTATGGAGCTTCCTCAAAGAACTAAAAATAGGGTCAACATATGATTCAGCAATCCCACTCCTGGGCATATACACAGACAAAATTATAATTCAGAAAATACATGCACCCTTATGTTCATAGCAGCACTATTTACATTAGCAAAGACATGGAAACAACCTAAATGTCCTTCAACAGATGAATGGATAAAGAAGATGTGGCATATATATATATATATATACACACACACATACATACAGTGGAATATTACCCAGCCATAAAAAGAAATAATGTTATTTGCAGCAACATGGATGGACCTAGAGATTATCATACTAAGTGAAGTAAGTCAGAAAGAGAAAGACAAATACCATATGATATCACTTATATGTGGAATCTAAAATATGACATAAATCAACATATCTACGTAACCAAAACAGACTCACAGATATACATAAATGACTTGTGGTTGCCGGGGGTCGGGGTGGGGGTGCTTGGTAGAGGCGGGAAGCACTGGGAGTTTGGCATTAGCAGAGGCAAAGTATTATATATAAGATGAATAAATAACAAGATCCTATTGTATAGCACAGGGAACTATATTCAATATCCTGTGACAAATCATCAGGGAAAAGAATATGGAAAAGAATGTGTGTGTGTGTGTGTGTATGTCAGTTTGTTGTACAGAAGAAATTAACACAATGTTGTAAATCAACTATAATTCAAAAAATATTTTTAAAAAATTCATATACTTGAAAAATGGTTAGTTTTTTTCTTAAAAATTCTTGGATAATTCAGCTATTCTACATTTTTAGGTATTGTCATAGAAAATCGATGTAGCAAGAAATCTGTCTTGGCTTTGCCTCATTAAGTAACTTTTACATAAGGCCGTTTTCAAGTTTAGTTGCAGTTCAACAGAAAACAAAAACACTGAGTGCTGGCACCCCCCACCCACCACCACACGCATACACACACACTCAAGGCAAGAAAAAGAGTGAGAGATCACTGGTTCTAAAGGAAAATGGCCAAAGAGAGTTTTCCAAATCTAAGTTATACATAATCTAATTGAATGCAACTGGCTTAACAGAAATAGGGTTTATATTCTAATGCCCACAAATACTCTTTTTCTAGCTACAGAGAGTTCATATTGGAAACTGTAATAAATAACAGTGAGCTTTCTATTTCCAGGATTGTGGCTGACTGGAATTTCAGAACACTACTCAGTAAAAATGCTGATAACAAAAATGAAACAAAAGTTTTTTTAATGTGGTAACATGAGGGAATAGATAAAATCACCCTAAGGCCAGATAAAATAAGAAAACACTGAGTCTACTAACATAACCAACTTTGAAGCCCACATTTATTTTGGAGTAACTGCCAATGGTGTGGATTATGTGTTTTAAGATTTTAAGACTTTTGAGCATGGAGTTCAAGATGGCAGAGTAGGAG
Organism: Monodon monoceros; assembly: GCF_005190385.1. Taxonomy (NCBI): domain Eukaryota; kingdom Metazoa; phylum Chordata; class Mammalia; order Artiodactyla; family Monodontidae; genus Monodon; species Monodon monoceros. Next base: position 41,099,279 of record NW_021703781.1, read on the forward strand.
GCCATTGAGCTCATGTTCCCCTCCAAACACCAAAAATTACATCTACATGTAAAACAATTCTCATAGAAAACAAGCCAGAAACTAGCAGAAGATCTCTTATACAATCAAAGCTGCAAGAAAGATCCCCACATAACTGGGTAGGACAAAAAAAAAAGGCATCAGGATGGGACTGGCACCCCTGGGAGTGGTAAGAAGGGAGTATCCACGTCAGCAGACCCTTCCTCTGTGAAACCCCCCTGTCTGCCAGAGGTTTGATGAAACAGAGACTGTATAGGGAGAGGCCTGGACTCTGCTTGTGACGAGTGTGTGAGTACTGGCTTGCTAGCAATCAGGGTAGAGAGAGACAAGCACTGACAGCTTCCACCTCACTGCACTTCCCAGACCAAAACACACGCCAGGCAGAGCTGCTAGTATGCACAGCAGCTAGGCACTGAAACTTGGGCAGAGGAGCCCTGGGAGTGAGCTCAATCTAGCTTCACAATGGCATCCCAGAGGGCCTGGAGTATGGTCCAGGTTGCCATTGTTAGTGCACTCACTCAGGGCAGGGTGCAGGTCCACCATAGAAGACCCATTGTCAGTGTGCTCACTGCAAGGGCTTGGATCTGGGGTGGGACTCATGTCTGAACCCATAATCTTCCCACCCACAGTGGGGGCGTGTCCTGCAGTGGCAGACATTGTTGGCTCCCACATGAGGTGGCGGGCAGCATCACAGAATTGTACATCCTGGCAGCAGCACCTGGGGAGGAATAAGCAGTTGTTCCTTTCCCAGTGGTAGCATTCCTGTTCCATACACCTCACACCACAGCTTGAAGCCCAATCTGAGGTGGAAAGGCAACACAGCCACATTGATTCCTGCAGCCACAATACCTTGGCCCTCAGTGCCAGCCATGCACTAGATCTGGGATGAATACAACAGAGGAAGGAACACAACCATGAGGTGCTTCTGGGCAAAACCATGGTTGCCTGCGTGGGCAGCACATAGGTTCCCTGTGACAACACAGGCCTCACTTGGTTCAGAGCTCACCTCCTTGGAGAGAGAGCATACACTTAAGAGCAATAGAGCCTCATCAAACTTGACCCTCAAGGCTTCTACTCCAACAACTGGAGAGCATACCCTGCCCTTGATAAGGCTGCGACAGCCACAGAACAAACAGGAGGCCTCACTTAATAGCCAGGGCAGTCTCTGAACACACAATACCCTCTATATCAAGTGGATAATGGCCAGCACACTAAGAGGAAAAATATGGCAGGCATTCATATCAAAAACAGACTTCACATCAAAAATATTGGGCTTGTCCTATATCTTGATTATGGTGGTGGTTACACAACTGTACACAACTGAAATTTGTCAAATTTCATAGAAATGTACACAAAAAGGTAAATTTAACTGTATATTAAAAAATGTATCTTAATAAACTTCAGTAAAATGACAAAATATATATATTGGGCTCATACAGTCTACCCAGGGACCCTTCCTTATAAAAACACCCATTTAAGATAACAGTAGATAACTGTTTCTCCTAAATTCATAGACCCAGAGAAATTCAAGTAAAATGCAAAAGCAGAGGAACTACACCCAATTAAAAGAACAAGAGGAATACCCTGAAAGAATAAACAAAAAAACAGGCCTCTCCAGTCTACCAGACCCCAAGTTCAAAAAGGAGGTAATAAAAATGCTAAAAAAAATTAAGAAAGAGTGTTGAAAGAAATGCAAATCACTCTAACAAGGAACTAGAAAATATAAAGAGGAATCAATCAAAATCAGACAACTGGGCTTCCCTGGTGGCGCAGTGGTTGAGAGTCTGCCTGCCAATGCAGGAGACACGGGTTTGTGCCCCGGTCCAGGAAGATCCCACATGCCGTGGAGCAGCTGGGCCTGTGAGCCATGGCCACTGAGCCTGCGCGTCTGGAGCCTGTGCTCCGCAATGGGAGAGGCCACAATAGTGAGAGGCCCGCGTACCGCAAAAAAAATAAAATCCGAGAACTCTATTGCTGAGATACAAACCAATCTAAAAGCAATGAATACAATGCAGAAGAATGAATAAGTGATCTGGAAGATAAAACAATGGGGATCACATAATCAGCAACAGAGAGAAAGACAAATTTTAAAATAATGAACACAACATATGAGATCTATTGGATAATATAAAACATACCAACCTATGAACAGGGGGTTCCAGAAGGAGAAGAAAAATGGAAGGGGTTCATAAACGTATTTGGGAACCTCCCTGGTGGCACAGTGGTTAAGAATCTACCTGCCAATGCAGGGAACACGTGTTTGAGCCCTGGTCCAGGAAGATCCCACATGCCGCGGAGCAACTAAGCCCATGCACCACAACTACTGAGCCTGCGCTCTAGAGCCCACGAGCCACAACTACTGAAGCCCGCATGCCTAGAGCCCATGCTCCGCAACAAGAGAAGCCACCACAATGAGAAGTCCGTGCACCACAACAAAGAGTAGCCCACACTCACCGCAACTAGAGAAAGCCTGCACACAGCAACAAAGACCCAGTGCAGTCAAATAAATTAAATAAATATATTAATTAATTAATTTAAAAAAATGTTTTTGAAGAAATTGTGGCTGAAAACTTCCCCAACCTAAAGGAGGAAACATATCCAGCTACAGGTAGCACAGAGCGTCCCCAAAACGAAGAAACTAAACAGACCCACACCAAGACATATCATAATTAAAACAGCAAAAGTGAAAGAGAATACTCTAAAGGCAGTAAAAGAAAAAGAGTCAGTTACTAGGGAACCCACACAAGACTATCAGCTGTTTTCTCTACAGAAATATTGCAGGGCAGAAGGGAGTGGCAAGATATATTCAAAGTCCTAAAAGGGAAAAACCTGCAACCCAGGATATTCTACCCATCAAGATTATCATTTACAATTGAAGGAGAGATAAAGAATGTCTTAGCCAAGCAAAAATAAAATAATACACCAATACTAAACCTATCCTAAAAGAAATATTGAAAGGTCTTCTCTAAATATAAAAGGAGAATCTATAGGAAAGAGAATATCACAATAGGAAAGGCACATATATAAAAGGATTGAAGGTGACTTAAATAAGCCAGTACATAGATTTTAAAAAATCAAACAATTTTGTTTTTAAAAGCATTTATGACTGCAATTAACAGCAAAAGGATAAACAAGAACATGTAAAATAGAACATCAAAATCACAAAATGTAGGGGAGGGGAGTAAAAAAAGTAGATCTTTTAGAATGTGTTTGAATTTATATGACTATCAGTCTAAAGCCAGCAGACATAGTTATGGGTTAACATACTTGAAAACCAGGGTAACCACAAATCAAAATAGATACACAAAAAACAAAAAGAAAAGAATGCAAGCATAATACAAAAGAAAACCATCAAACTACAAAAGGAAAACAAAAGGAAGAAATAAACAAAGGAGAACTACAAAATCAACTGGAAAACAAGGTTTAAAATGGCAATAAATACTTACTAATAATTACTTTAAATGTCAATGGACTAAATGCTCTGATCAAAGACAGAGTGGCACATTAGATTACAAGAAATAAACAAGAATGTACAATATGCCCTCTACAACAGACTCACTTTAGGGCAAAAGACACATATAGGTGGAAAGTGAGAGGACGGAAAAAGTTATTTTGTGCAAATGGAAATGACAAGAAAGCAGGCATAGTGACACTCAGATAAGACAGACTTTAAAACAAAGCCCATAAAGACAAGGAAGTACACTAATATAATAAAGGGATCAATACAAGAACAGGATATTACACTCATTAACATATATACATCCAATATAGGAGCACCTAAATATATAAAACCAATAAAGGGAGAAATTGACAGGAATCCAATACTAGTAGGAGACTTTAATAGACCTCTGACATCAATGGACAGATCTTCCAAACAGAAAATCAACAATGCAAGAGAAATCTTAAATGGCACAATAGTACAGCTGGGTTTAATTGATATGTATGTGACACTACATCCAAGAAAATCCAAAAAAAACCAAAACACAAAACCAGAATACACATTCTTATTGAATGCACATGGAACATTATCTAGGATAGACTGCATACCAGGACACAAAACAAGCTTCAACAAATTTAAGAGGATAGAAATTATTTCAAGCATCTTTTCCGATCACGTTGGTATGAAACTAGAAATAAACCACAGAAAGAACACGGGAAAAAACTTATCTCATAGAGACTAAACAACATGCTACTAAAAAACCAATGGGTCAACAATGAAATCAAAGAGGAAATCTGAAAATACCTCAAGACAAATGACAATGAAAACACGACCTTACAAAATCTATGGGATGCAGCAAAAGCAGTTCTAAGAGGGAAATTCATAGAGATACAGACCTTCCTCAAAAAAACAAGGAGAATCTCAAACAACCTAATCGACCACCTAAAAGAACTTAAAGAAAGAACAAACAAAACAAAATCAGCAGAAGGAAGGAAATAATGAAGATCAGAGAGGAAATAAAATAGGGATAAAAAGAAGGTCAATAAAAAAAGAAGAGCTGGGCTTCCCTGGTGGCACAGTGGTTGAGAGTCTGCCTGCTGATGCAGGGGACATGGGTTCATGCCCCAGTCAAGGAAGATCCCACATGCTGCAGAGCGGCTGGGCCCGTGAGCCATGGCCGCTGAGCCTGCGCATCCGGAGCCTGTGCTCCACAACGGGAGAGGCCACGTACCGCAAAAAAAAAAAAAAAAAAAAAAAAAAAAGAGCTGCTTTTTGATAAGATAAATAAAATGGACAAACCTCTAGCCAGGCTCACCAAGAAGAAAGAGGACCCAAATAATATAAGACATGAAAGAAGAAAGATAACAACTAATACAACAAAAATAGAAAAAAAAATTATAAGAAAATACTATGAACAGTTGTATGCTAACCAATTAAACAACTTAGAAGAAATGGACAATTTTCTATAAACATACAGCCTGCCAAAATTTAGTCAAGAAGAAACAGATAATTTGATCAGATTGATCACTAGAAGTGAAATAGAATCAGTAATTTAAAAAAAAAAAAACTCCCTGCAAACCAAAGTCCAGGACCAAACAGGTTCACTGGGGAATTCTACCAAACATACAAGGAACTTACACCAATCCTTCTCAAACTATTCCAAAAGATAGAAGAGGAGGAAAAACTCCTCACGTCATTCTATGAAGCCACTATCACCCTGATTTCAAAACCAGAAAAAGACACACACACACACACAAAATTACAGGTCAATATCTTATAGATGCAAAAATTCTCAACAAAATATTAGCAAACTGAATCCACCATACATAAAAAGAATCATATACCATGATCAAATTGGATTCATTCCAGAGTCACAGCAATGGTTCAACACAGACAAATCAATCTATGTAATACACCACATTAACAAAAGGAAAAACAAAAACCACATGAACATCTCAATAGATGCATAAAAAGCATTTGACAAATTTCAACATCCATATATGACAAAAACTCTCACCGAAGTGGATATAGAGAGAACATATTTCAACATGATAAAGCTATTTATGACAAACCCACAGACAACATAATACTCAATGGTGAAAAGCTGAATGTTTTCCCACTAAATTCAGGAAAAGGACAAGGATGTTGATTCTCAAAACTTCTATTCAACATAGTATTAGAAGTCCTAGCCACAAAAACAACACAAGAAAAAGGGAAAAAATTATCTAAATTGGAAGGAATGAGGTAAAAATGTCACTACTTGCAGATGACTTGATATTCTATATAGAGAGCCCTAATGTCTCCCCACAAAAACTAGTGGAATACATGAATTCATCAAGGTAGCAGGGTACAAGATTACTATACAGAACTCTGCTGCACTTCTTTACACTAACAATGAAATATCATGAAGGGAATGTTAAATATATATATACATTTTAAAATCAAATCCTTAAAATAAAATATTTAGGAATAAACTTAACCAAGGAGATGAAAGACCTATGCACTGAGACTGATAAAACATTAATAAAGGAAACCACAGATTATTCAAAGAAGTGGAAAAATATCTCATGCTTTGGTTTGGCAAGAATATTGTTAAAATGGCTATACTACCAAAAGCAATCTACAGCTTTAACACGATCCTTATCAAAATATCTATGATATTTTTCACAGAACTAGAACAAATAATCCTAAAATTTATATGGAACCACAGAAGGCCCAGAATTCCTGAGGAAAAAGAACATAGCAGGAGGCATAACCCTTCCAGACTTCAGACAATACTACATAGATATAGTATTCAAAACAGCATGATATTGGCACAAAAACAGACAAATCAGTGGAACACAATAGAGATCCCAGAAATAAACCCACACATCTATGGTCAGTTAATGTTTGACAAAGGAGGCAAGAATGTACAATGGAGAAAAGTCTCTTCAGCAAATGGTGTTGGGAAAGCTGGACAACTACATGTAAATCAGTGAAATTAGAACACTTCCTCATACCATATACAAAAATAAACTCAAAATGCTTTAAAGACCTAAATGTAAGACATGACACCATAAAACTCCCAGAAGAGAACGTAGGCAAAACATTCTCTGACATAAATTGTAGCAATATTTTCTCAGATCAGTCTCCCAAGGCAAAAGAAATAAAAGCAAAAATAAACAAATGGGACCTAATCAAACTTAAAAGCCTTTGCACAGCAAAGGAAACCATTGACAAAATGAAAAGACAACCTATGGAATGGGAGAAAGCATTTGCCAACTATGCAACCAACAGGGGGTTAATAGCCAAAATATACAAACAGCTTATACAACTCAATATCAAAACAAAAAAAAAATCAAAAAATGAGACCTAAAAAGAAGACATATGGATGACCAACAGGCACATGAAAGCATGTTCAACATTGCTAATTATCAGAGAAATTTAAATCAAAACCACAATGATGTATCACTTCACACCAGGCAGGATGGTTATCATCAAACAGTCTACAAATAGTGAATGCAGGAGAGTGTGTGGAGAAAAGAGAACCCTCCTACACTGTTGATGAGAATGTAAATTATCACAGCCACTATGGGAAACAGTATGGAGGTTCCATAAAAAACTAAAAATAAAGTTACCATATGATCTAGCAATCCCACTCCTGGGCATATATCTGGAGGAAACTAGAATTCGAAAAGCTACATGCAACCCCAATGTTCATGACAGCACTGTTCACAATACCCAAGACATGGAAACAACCCTGTGCCCATCAACAGATGAATGGTTTGAGAAGGTGTGGTATATATATTATAATACACACACACACACACACACACACACATATATATATTCACACACACAAAATAGTACTCTGTCATTAAAAAGAATGAAATATTGCCATTTGCAGCAACATAGATGGACCTAGAGAATATTATACTTAGTGAAGTGAGTCAGAGAAAGACAAATACTATATGATATCAATTTTATGTAGAATCTAAAAATTAATACTAATGAATCTATATACAAAATGGAAAGACTCACAGACACAGAAAACAAACTTGTCATAACCAAAGGGGAGAGGAGGAGGGGAGGGACAAATTAGGGGTACAGGATTAACAGATACAAACTACTATACATAAAAATAGATAAGCAATAAGGATTTACTGTATGGCACAGGACATTATATTCAATATCTTGTAATAACCTATAATGGAATATAATCTGAAAACAAATAACTGAATCACTATGTTGTACATCTGAAACTAACACATTTTAAATCAACTGTATGTCAAGGTTTTTTTTAAAAAATGGAAAAAATAAATAAACCAGCACATTTGTAATCTGCACTACACAATTTACCACATACCCTTTTGTATATTTCATTATTGTTTTTCCTCCCGACTAGATTGTGACTACTTGGGTAGTATGAATCATGAATTATACTTCATATCCACCACAAAATTTAACACTGTATTGGATACAGTAGGTAATAAAATACTTACTGGTATATTGACCTATGCTAAAATTAAGGTTTTCAAGTTTCCATAGGTATTTAGTTGTTCTAGTATTTCAAGATTTGATGACATACTGTGTACCTAAGTGTCCATCAACAGATGAATGGACAAAGAATGGAATACTACTCAGCCATAAAATGAATGAAATATTACCATATGCAGTAACATGGATGGACCTAGAGAATATCATACTAAACAAAGGAAGCCAGACTGCAAAAGACAAATATTGTATGATATCTATTATATGTAATGATATCCCTTACTTGCAGAGTCTAAAAAATAATACAAATGAATCTATATACAAAACAGAAATAGAATCACAGATATAGAAAACAAATTTATGGTTACTAAAGGGGAAAGGGAGGGGGGTGGGCTAAATTAGGAGTATGGGATTAACATATACAAACCATTATACATAAAATTGATAAGCAACAATGGTTTACTGTATAACATGGGGACCTATATTCAATATTTAATAACTATCACGGAAAATACCTGAAGAAAAAATATATACATATGTATGTACATACATATATACACACACATACATCTATATCTGAATCATTTTACTGTACAAATGAAATACAATAATGTAAATCAACTATACTTCAATTAAAAAAATAAAGATTTAAAGAGTATTAAGTGCTTATAGGAGTCGGAAGATAAAATCTGGTGTTGACTAAGTTATGAAGAATTAGGCAAAAATATATTAACCATAAAGATGGCTACTATAGAGTGATCTGAAATATACAACTTGATTGTCATAATCATTTCACACTGATAGTATACTAAATCATCATGTTACACACTCTAAATACATACAATTTTAACTTGTCAACTATACCTCAATAAAGTTGGGGGGAAAAATTGCTACACCTTACTATGAAGGTGTAGCAATTCTAAACATTCATGAACTTAACTGCATGGCTCAAAAATATATAAAGAGGGACTTCCCTGGTGGTGCAATGTTTAAGAATCTGCCTGCCAGTGCAGGGGACATGGGTTCGAACCCTGGTCTGGTAAGATCCTACATGCCATGAAGCAACTAAGCCCGTGTGACACAACTACTGACCCTGTGCTCTAGAGCCCACGAGTTACAACTGAGCCCACGCACCACAACTACTGAAGCCCACACATCTAGAGCACATGCTCCACAACAAGAGAAGCCACCACAATGAGAAGACTGCACACTGCAATGAAGAGTAGCCCTTGCTCACCACAACTAGAGAAAGCCTGTGCGCAGCAACAAAGACCCAATGCAGCCAAAAAACAAGAAAAAAATTAAAAATTAAAAAATATATATATATAAAGAAAATTCAGAGAAACACAAAAAGAAATGAACAAACTGACCATTGTAGTAAGAGATTTAAACACATACCTATTAATAATTGATAGATCAATACACACACTATCAATAGGATATAGAATATTTTAACAACATAAATGTCTAATGAACATTTAGAAAAGGCTGCACCCAAAGAGTTGTAGAACATATGCTATTTTTAATAATCCATGAAATTAAAATTAAAAATTGTCCATGTGCTAGGCATTAAAGCACGTCTCAGTAAACTAAAATAAAATCTATCAGTATATCCACACTCTGAGATCAACAAAAAATTTCATAATTCAGTAACAAAAGTAATGTAAATTACACTTGTAAATTTTTAACCTATCTTCTAAATAATCCATGGGTAAACAAACGATCATAATTAGAGGATAATTACAACTAAATGATAGCAAAACTTAATTTTCAAAACTTTTCGAATATAGTTTTAAAAGTATGTAGGGGGCAATTTATATACTTAAATGCTTATATTTGAAATTAAGAACATCTGAAAATCTGATGGTCTGAAAATGAGTTAAGCATTCATCTGAAATAATGTGAGTGTATGTGTGTGTGTAATTGAGAATACTGCCAAAGAAAATAGAAATTTAAAAGACCAGAAAATACCAAAATAATTAGCCAAAAGTTAGTTATTTGATCAATTTATGACCAAAATGAGCAAGAAAAAAATAAAGAGAAACAAAAGAGAAGGCAAATAATTAATAGCAAGAATTGTATGGGAGAAACTGTACTTTCAAGGGATATTAAAAGATTTTTAATTGAAGATATTATGAAAACTTTATGTTATTAATTTGAGAACATTGGGGGAATAGGTACATTTCTAGAAAAATATTAATTATAGATAGCAACATATGAAAAAGTAGAAAACTTGAATTCTAGAACCAGCAGATAAAACTGCCCTATGCAGAAAACCTCAGGCTCAAATAGTTTTATAGATGAGATGGAAGAAATATGTAGGGAAAAGAATATTACTGTGTGACACCAGTTCTGAAAGACACAGGAAAATATTATCACCAAATTCTTAAAAAGGCAGTATAGAGAGAAAAAAATTAAAGACCAATCTCACAAAGAAAGAAATGAAAATTTTCTAACAAGATAATAATAAATGGAATCCAGCAATGGTTAAAAAAAAAAAAAAAGTAAAAAAAAGAAATCTGGACAAAATTTGGTTTATTTGAGGGAGATATGTCATTTCATTATAAGACAATCTAACAACGTAATATCTCACATTCACCAGTTAAAGAAAAAACATTGCTTATCCCAAAAGCTATAGTGAATGTCCGTGAAATAATTTAACCACTATTCAAAACCAAACCAGGAATGAACATACCGAAAGACTCTTAGATAGAAAGGAACTTCCTTAACTTGATAACAAAGAGCCTAAATCAATGTAAGAATTATCTTATTTATACTGTCTAGGAAAAACCGATAGCTATCAGTATAGAAAGGAACCTATAAATAAATTACAATTACAATCCAAATTCCAATAGCTATTTTTTCTGTAACTTGACAACCTGATTCTTAAATGTGTTAGATAGAGGGGGAAAACAATCAAGATCCATCAAGAAATTTCTAAGGAAGAAGAATAAGATGGGTAGATTTTACCTACCTGTCATTTTTAAAGCTGTAGTAAATACAACAATGTGATATTAGTGCAGGGAAAGACCAAAAAGAAACCAAATGAAAGGTGCAAAACCTAAACCACACATTTACCATGAATAAATAAAGGTATAAAGAGAGGTTGCATTTGTATATCAATAGGATGTAATTAACTCTTCCATAAATTATTACAAATAATTGATTTCTCATACAGAAAATGAAAATTGTTCTACTTTGTTAAACAATTACAAGAATCAGTTCCAAATATATCCATTATTTATATGTGAAAGGTGAATATCTAAAACTGTTTGAAGAAATTTTAGAAAAATAACCTTGTGTTCTTATGATCAGGAAGGTTTTCTTAAGCCACATAGAGAAAAAGTGTATAAGTAAAATAGATTAAAAATAAGAATAAAAGCATATGATCATCCCAATAGATGCAAAAACACTTTCAATAAAATTCAACACCAATTTATGATAAAAAAAAAAAAGCTCTCCAGAAAGTGGACACAGAGGAAACATACCTCAACATAATAAAGGCTGTATATGACAAACCCACAGCTAACATCATACTCACCAGTGAAAATCTATCAGCATTTCCTCTAAGATCAGGATCGAGACAAGGATGTCTACTCCCACCACTTGTATTCAACATAGTTTTGTAAGTCCTAGACACAAAAATCAGAGATGAAAAAAAATAAATAAAAGGAATCAAAATTGGAAAGGAAGAAGTAAAACTGTCACTGTTTGCAGATGACATGATACTATACATAGAAAACCCCAAAGATGCTACCAGAAAACTGCTAGAGCTCATCAATGAATTCAATAAGTTGCAGGATACAAAATTAATACACAGAAATCTGTTGCATTTCTATACATTAACAACAAAAGATCAGAAAGAAATTAAGGAAACAATCCCACTTACCACTGCATCAAAAAGAATAAAATACCTAGGAATAAACCTACCCAAAGAGGCAAAAGACCTGTACTCTGAAAACTACAAGACGCTGATGAAAGAAATAGAAGATGACACAAACAGATGGAAATATATACCATGTTCTTGGAATGGAAGAATCAATACTGTAAAACTGACTATACCATCCAAGGCAATCTACAGATTCAATGCAATCCTTATGAAATTAACAATGGGATTTTTCACAGAACTAGAAAACATATTAAATTTGTATGGAAACACAAAAGACACCAAATAGCCAAAGCAATCTCAAGAAAGAAAAATGGAGCTGGAGGAATCAGGTTCTCTGACTTCACACTATACTACAAAGCTACAGTCATCAAAGCAGTATGGTACTGGCTCAAAAACAGAAATATAGATCAATGGAACAGGACAGAAAGCCCACAAATAAACACATGCACCCATGGTCAGTTAATCCATGACAAAGGAGGCAAGAATACACAATGGAAAAAAATAGTCTCTTCAATAAGTGGTGCTGGGAAAACTGGACAGCTACATGTAAAAGAAGGAAATTAGAAGTCTCTAAAACCATACACAAAAATTAACTCAAAATGAACTAAAGACCTAAATGTAAAACCGGATACTATAGAATTCTTAGAGGAAAACATAGGCAGAACACTCCTTGACATAAATCACAGCATATCTTTTTGGATCTACTTCCTAGAGTCATGAAAATTAAAACTGAAATAAACAAATGGGACCTAATTAAACTCAAAAGCTTTTGCACAGCAAAGGAAACCATAAACAAAATGAAAAGACAACCCACAGGATAGGAGAAAATATCTGCAAATGAAGTGATCAACAAGGGATTAATCTCCAAAATATACAAACAGCTCATGCAGATCAGTAATAAGAAAACAAACAACCCAATCAAAAAATGGTCAGAAGATCTAAATAGACATTTCTCCAAAGAAGACATACAGATGGCCAAAAGGCACGTGAAAATATGCTCAATGTTGCTAATTATTGGAGAAATGCAAATCAAAACTACAATGAGATATTACCTCACATCAGTCAGAATGGCCATCATCAAAAAATATACAAACAATAAATAATGGAGAGGGTGTGGAAAAAGGGAACCCTCCTTCACTGTTGGTGGGAATGTAAATTGGTACAGCCACTATGGAGAACACTATGGAGGTTCCTTAAAAAATTAAAAATAGAGCTATCATATGATCCAGCAATCGCACTCCTGGGCATATCTTCAGAGAAAATCATAATTCAAAAAGATACATGCACCCCAATGTTCACTGCAGCACTATTTACAATAGCCAAGACACGGAAGCCACCTAAATGTCCATTGACAGATGAATGGGTAAAGAAGATGCGTTATACATATACAATGGAATATCACTTAGCCATAAAAAAAATGATGTCATTTGCAGCAACATGGATGGACCCAGAGATTATCATACTAAGTGAATTAGTCAGACAGAGAAAGACAAATATCATATGATATCACTTATATGTGGAATCTAAAAAATGATACAAATGAGCTTATTTATAAAACAGAAACAGACTCGGAGACTTAGAAAACAAATTTATGGTTACCAAAAGGGAAAGGTGGGCTGGGGAGGGATAAATTAGGAGTTTGGGATTAAACATATACATGCCACTATATATAAAATAGATAATCAACAAGGACCTACTATATAGCACAGGGAACTCTACTCAATATTTTGTTATCACCTAAATGGGAAAATAATCTGAAAAAGAATAGATATGTGTATAACTGAATCACTTTGCTGTACACCTAAAACTAACACAACATTGTAAATCAACAATACTCCAATTTAAATAAAAATTCTAAAAATAAGATTTAAAAAAATCTTCTTTATCGAAAGACCCAAAAGAGGATAGTAGTATATTACATAATGGATAAGAGATATTTTCAACACATGTAACAATAATCAATTAGTTACCAGAATACATCAATTAAGAAAACAAGATAAGTTTATAAAGCAATTATACTCCAATAAAGATGTTAAAAAAAAAGAAAACAAGATAAGCAATGCAACATGAAATTGAATATGCATTTCATAGAAGAGGAGACACTCATGTTCAGTAAAAATGAAAATTTGCCAAGTAGTCAAACAAAATGTAAATGTCAGCACATGAAACACTCTGTCACAGCAGTCAAAATGACAAGAATTGAATATCAAGTGTTGTGGAGACAGAGAAAGAGGAACTCTGAAATTTCTGGTAACTGAGGAAATGGTACAGCAATTTAGGAAAATAATTTGAGATAACTTAGTAAATTTAAATACACACCATACTTATGACCCAGCACTTCTGTTCCTAAGAATATGCCCCCAAATCCTGTTCCAATTGCAAACCAAGAGAAATATGCCATAATATGCATTGGGACTTTGTTCCTAACACGCAAACAAAAAACTGTATCCCAATAATAATCCTACAAATAGGATAATAGGTAAATGGAGTGTAATCTAGTTGTACAATGGAGTAGTCTTTAGCATGGAGTCCATAAAATGTACTTGCATCAGTATGGATTCATCTCACAAGATAGTATCAATATTTCAAGGGAAGAGGCAAGTTTCAGGATACATGCAATGTAATTCTATTATGCAAAGCACAAAATCTTGCAAAATTCTACCATAAGGCACAAAGAAGATTTATGAGGTGCTAGTAATATTTTCTTACTGTGGGTGGCAGGGACATAAATATTCATTTTATTGTAATATTATCGATTTTTAAATTCTAAAAATATATTAAGTACCATTTATTGTGTGTCTGGTTTATTAAACATTTCTATAAAAGGAAAACCAAAATAGTAAACAAAGAGAACAGTGACAGAAGATGGATGGCAAGATGGCTTGCTGTGTAAATAAAATATTTTGCTTGAGAAACATTAAGTAGTGATAAATGTCATGTTAAACTGCATGCTCAACAATTTCATTTTCTCTTTCAAAAATATTATTAGCTTACTCTGTTCAGTGTGCATATCTCACTACACAATAAGTAGAAGAAAAACAGAGTAGGAGTAGATGGAGAGTTGAATTGTTTTGAACAGAGTGCCAACGTGTATTGAATGGATGATGGCTCTTCCCTGCCGTGAACTTGCCTTTGATCTGAATGTGAATCTCCTGCCTATAGCTTTCTTACTACATCATGACAGCCTTCACGGAGCAGGGGACTAGCTTGGTTCCCTAAGTGAATATGAATTCACTGACACTTTGAGACCCTATCTGTCATGCTGCCATCAGTGCCATGTGCCAAATTTCAAACTCTGGGTTGACAGGGATAATGCTGAGTTAAAGGAGGCATTAGGGAATGACTGTCTCTCTTGCAGCAGGTAAAATGGCAGCTTCCAGTGGTCTTCAGTGTGGCAAGATGACAAGGCGGCATCTCTCATGGCTTTAATGAATTTTAAATTTAAATGTGTTCTAATACAACAGATTTTGCCACATTATAGTATTCTGCATTTTATATTACTTATAGGATTATTTATTCTATGTAGAATTTTTGTGTTATTTCCCATAAGTATTTTTCTAGATAAGTGCAGTTCCTTATTTTACTTTCCAAATTGTATTTATCATGTTTTCTTATTGTAAAAACAACAGATGAACAAATTTAGAAATTTTAAGCAGTAAGAAAGCACTAATAGTAATAATAAAAATGGGCATTAGCTTTTAATATTGAACATTTTTATATATACCAACTTAAAAATAAGATCAGAATTTACATACAGCTCTAAAACCTGCTTTTTAACTTCTTATGATCATTGCTCATGACATCAGAATTTCTTCAATAACACGAATGTATTTTTTGATGGCTAATTTCAAACTGTCAGATTTTATAGTACAAATGATAGAATCCAGATGGCCACTTTCATCTGAAATTGATTAACATGTATCAAGTGACTTAGAAGTAAAAGAAACTTAAGCTACATTGCTACAGAGGCAAGATAAAGAAAGCCAAAGAAACACTCAACTCTAACTCTGAACTTTCTAGTGAAACCTCAGTGGTGCACCACCCAGCATGGCACCTAGGATACCCTGGGCCTGACACTAATTTATCTACCACAACTGACCTCAAAGGACCACACACTTCTTGTATTATGCTTACCGGAGTTCCCTTTGGCTCACTCAGTCCTTTTTTCCTTTAAGTGTCATGAGAGTGTGTTCTATTTAGCAGGTTATGAGGAAAGGGCATCTGCAAATGAGTCTGGGAAGGCAGTTTTAAGCTTCATAGCCTCTATGGTATAAAAAATCATGCTGAAAAAGGAATTGGAGTGGGTGGACCAGTCTACAATATCTGCCACATCTGTAGAGTATGCTCAAAGAATAATAGTTTAACAAAATTATATAATGTATTACTAGTATATGTACTTTTAGTATTAATGTGTCCTTGTCTGATTATTTCTATATTACTGTATTCCCCAAAGTAAAATGTCCCTGTCAAATGGCACTTTCTCAAAATTGAAAGGCCTAATTGCCTTTCAGTTTTTTTCTTTCTTAAATACATACACATACACAATTTATAGCCCCACTAAAATCACCTAATAATTTTTATTTTCTTGCTCTCTAACTGAATCTGGCTATTACCTTTTTAATAAAAATTTTGACAATTTAACAGAACAAAAATATCTCATTTTAGTTAGCGTTTGTTTTTACTATAAGCTCCATGGATTTAAATCTTTCTAAATTATAAATTGTATGTTTGTCATTATTTAAAGAGTTTACATAAATTAAATAATATGGTGCTGAGTTAAGATCATTAAGATGATCTTAATTAGCACAAAGTGTCATAAAGCCATGCTGTAGCTATTTTAGTACAGAAGGACATCATTTGCTCTAGACAACTATGCTTGGTAAGTTCTTGTATTTACTTTTAATAATTTTTACTCTCTCTTCTCTTGCTCTCCAACTGAAATTGTGCATTCCTTCAGACATGTCTCTTTTCCCTCATACCTTCTCTACTTTTATTAATGTTTTATAATCCATTTTGGATTAGGAAAGAAGAAAACAAATTTTATTATAATAGTATGGAAAAGAAAAGTAGGTTCGATTCTGAGTGAAGATCTAGGGCTTTCTCTAACTGTCACGTTTATGAGCATTAGTGTATAGACATTTGGGATATAGGGGAATATGCTTATCTCATTTTCTGGTTCTTGACTGATTATGAGAATTGGAATTTTAAAAAGTTACCTCCTAATGATAGGAATATTACCAAACATTGTGGAGGTAAAAATCTAAAAACAGAATAAGAAGTCCACTATCATATTCAAGTAAACTAATTTGAGGAGAGGTATAATAAGATGCTCTTAATGTAACAGAAATTCTGAAAAGATTGATTTCCTCTATTTGTAGCATTGTCCTGTTTTTTGAATATCATATAGAAAACTGCTATGTGTGTACCATTAGACATACAATACTGGGAATGGAAGGATGATTGTAAAATAAGAAACCATACATCTTGGAAAGCAGTTATAACAACAAAGTGTTTTTTGGGGGCTCACTGTTGGCAAAATGTGTTATAGGAGCAAACACAAAGATATAAAACATGGAATCCTACCCTTGAGAAGTTCTTTTAAATGGCAGCAGATCTTTAAAACCACAGGCATCTATATAGCAGATTGTCTAAAAATGAATCAATGAGTGGTAAACTCTGCAGGACATAAAGCTTTCTTCCGCATATGTTGTACATGTGGATAGCAAACTGTCAAAAACATCATCTCTAAATGTCAAGGGTGGTAAAATACATGGCTTCAGTTCTTTATTATTTTCAGTTTTTGAGAACTCTAAAGAAAACTGCTGCACCAAAAAAAAATCAATTTGTTCAATAATTTTTTTTATTTTTATGCCCATGGTCAAAACTGTAATTCTAGCTTCTGCAAATCCAGGCACTGGGTGGGCAACCACAAACCAAGGCTCCTGGTCAGGCCCAACACCAGGGTAACTATCACAGACCCATATTCTTCACCCAGCCCAGTGCCAGATCAGCCTCCATGGATGTAGAATCCAGATCAGATTCAGTAAACCCAGGCTCCCAGACCACCCTAACACTGGGCTCCCATTGCCTCAGCTTCCAGGCTAACACCCATAAAACTAGGTTCCTACCCCATTCCATTACTGGACTGCACCCTGTTGATCTAAAAGATATGCCCACACCAGTGATAACTAGCACATGGTTAGCCCCTGTAGACACAGAATCTAGGTCCACCCACACAGACCCAAATTCCAGGCTATCATTGAAGACTCACGGGTCAGGCCTACCCCAGTAAACCTACACCCCAGCTTGCTCCCATAGCAAGAGGCACAGGCTGGTCCCCATGTACCCAAATGCCAGGCCTTCCCACCTGCTGACCCAGGTACCAGTAGTTCCTATTTAATGACTCTAACAGCAAGCTTCCTTACAGACACTGCTAGACAGACCTGTCAGAATCTCTGGATGGGCTGATGTGTGAAGGGCTTTGTCTTACAAAGCCAGTATACAACTAATAGAAGAAGTCCTTACTTCCCAAATGCACAGACACTAACCTAAGGTCACAGGAATCATGAATATGAAGAAAACATGAAACTACCAAAGGAAACTAATAAAACACCAATGACTGACCCTAAAGAAATGGAGGTCTATGAACTGTCTGACAAAGAATTCAGAATAACCCTCTTAAAGAAATTCAGCGAACTACAAGGAAACACACAGAGACAAGTAAATTAAATTAGAAAACTAACACATGAACAAAATGAGAAATTCAAGAAAAAGAAATCCTTAAAAAAAATAGAAGAGAGGGCAGACAGCAGAAGCAAGAAAAACTACAATACTGCAGACTGTGGAACAAAAACCACATTCACAGAAAGACAGAAAAGATGAAAAGGCAGATGAAGGAACAAGATAAAACCCCAGAAAAACAACTAAATGAAGTGGAGATAGGAAACCTTCCAGAAAAAGAATTCAGAATAATGATAGTGAAGATTATCCACGACCTCGGAAAAAGAATGGAGGCAAAGATCAAGAAGATGAAAGAAATGTTTAACAAAAACCTAGAAGAATTAAAGAACAAACAAACAGAGATGAACAATACAATAACTGAAATGAAAAATACACCAGAAGGAATCAATAGCAGAATAACTGAGGCAGAAGAACAGATAAGTGACCTGGAAGACAGAATGATGGAATTCACTGCTGTAGAAGACAATAAAGAAAAAAGAATGAAAAGAAATGAAGACAGCCTAAGAGAACTCTGGGACAAAATATAGTCGAAAACTTCCCTAACATGGGAAAGGAAATAGCCACCCAAGTCCAGGAAGTGCAGCAAGTCCCATACAGGATAAACCCAAGGAGAAACATGCTGAGACACATAGTAATCAAATTGGCAAAAATTAAAGACAAAGAAAAATTATTGAAAGCAGCAAGGGAGAAATGGCAAATAACATACAAGGGAACTCCCATAAGGAAAACAGCTGATTTCTCAGCAGAAACTCAACAAGCCAGAAGGGAGTGGCATGATATACTTAAAGTGATGAAAGGGAAGAACGTACAAACAATATAACTCTGGAAGGAAAGGATCTCCTTCAGATTCGATGGAGAAATCAAAAGCATTACAGACAAGCAAAAGCTAAGAGAATTCAGCACCACCAAACCAGCTCTACAACAAATGCTAAAGGAACATCACTAAGTGGGAAAAACAAGAGAAGAAAAGGACCTACAAAAACAAACCCAAAACAATTACAAAAATGGTAATAGGAACATACCTATTGATATTTACATTAAACGTGAATGCATTAAATGCTCCAACCAAAAGACACAGGTTGGCTGAATGGATACAAAAGCAAGACCCATCTATATGCTGTCTACAAGAGACCCACTTCAGACCTAGGGACACATTCAGACTGAAAGTGAGGGGATGGAAAAAGATATTCCATGCAAATGGAAATCAAAATAAAGCTGGAGTAGCAATATTCATACCAGATAAACTAGACTTTAAAATAAAGAATGTTATAAGGGACAAGGAAGGACACTACATAAGGATCAAGCAGTCAATCCAAGAGAAAGATATAACAATTATAAACATATATACACCCAACATAGGAGCACCTCAATACATAAGGCAACAGCTAACAGCTATACAAGAAGAAATTGACAGTAACACAATAGTAGTGGGGGACTTTATCACCTCACTTACACCAGTGGACAGATCATCCAAAGAGAAAATAAGGAAACACAAGCTTTAAATGACACAATAGACCAGACGGATTTAATTGATATTTATAGGACAGTCCATCCAAAAACAGCACATTGCACTTTCTTCTCAAGTGTGCATGGAACATTCTCCAGAATAGATCACATCTTGGGTGACAAATCAAGCCTCTGTAAATTTTAAAAAATTGAAATCATATCAAGCATCTTTTCTGACCACAACATTATGAGATTAGAAATCAATTACAAGGAAGAAACACCATAAAAAACACAAAAGTATGGAGGCTAAAAAATATGTTACTAAATAACCAAGAGATAACTGAAGAAATTAAAGAGGAAATCAAAAACACCTAGAGACAAATGACAATGAAAACACGATGATCCAAAACCTATGGGATGCAGCAAAAGCAGTTCTAAGAGGGAAGTTTATAGCTATACAAGCCTACCTCAAGAAACAGGAAAAATCTCAAATAAACAATCTAACATTACACCTAAAGGAACTAGAGAAAGAAGAACAAACAAAACCCAAAGATAGCAGAAGGAAAGAAATCATAAAGATCAGAGCAGAAATAAATGAAATAGAAACAAAGAAAACAATAGCAAAGATCAATAAAACTAAAAGCTGGTTCTTAGAGAAGGTAAACAAAATTGATAAACTAGTAGCCAGACTCATCAAGAAAAAGAGGGAAAGGATTCAAATCAATAAAATTAGAAATGAAAAAGGAGAGGTACAACAGACACTGCAGAAATACAAAGCATCATAAGAGACTACTACAATCACCTCTATGCCAATAAAATGGACAACCTGCAAGAAATGGACAAATTCTTAGAAAGGTATAACCTTCTGAGACAGAACGAGGGAGAAATAGAAAATACGAACAGACCAATCACAAGTCATGAAATTGAAACTGTGATTAAAAATCTTCGAACAAACAAAAATCCAGGACCAGATGATTCACAGGTGAATTCTATCAAACATTTAGAGAAGACCTAACACCTGTCCTTCTCAACTCTTCCAAAAAACTGCAGAGGAAGGAATACTCCCAAACTCATTCTATGAGGCCACCATCACCCTGATTTCAAAACCAGACAAAGATAGTACAAAAAAAGAAATTTAGAGACCAATATCACAGACGAATGTAGATGCAAAAATCCTCAACAAAATACTACCCAACAGAATCCAGCAACACATTAAAAGGAACATACACCATGATCAAGTGGGATTTATCCCAGGGATACAAGGATTCTTCAGTATACACAAATCAATCAATGTGATACACCATATTAACAAATTGAAGAATAAAAACCATATGATCATCTCAGTAGATGCAGAAAAAGCTTTTGACAAAATTCAACACCAATTTATAATAAAAACTCTCCAGAAAGTGGGTATAGAGGGAACCTACATCAGAATAATAAAGGCCATATATGACAATCTACAACAAACATCATTCTCAATGGTGAAAAACTGAAAGCATTTCCTCTAAGATCAGGAACAAGATAAGGATGTCCACTCTCGCCACTATTATTCAACATTGTTTTGGAAGTCCTAGCCACAGCAACAGAGAAGAAAATGAAATAAAAGGAGTCAAAATTGGAAAAGAAGAAGTAAAACTGTCACTGTTTGCAGATGACATGATACTATATGTACAGAATCTTAAGACACCACCAGAAAACTACTAGAGCTAATCAATGAATTTGGTAAAGTTGCAGGATACAAAATTAATGAACAGAAATCTCATGCATTCCTATACACTAATGATGAAAAATCTGAAAGAGAAATTAAGGATACACCCCCATTTACCACTGCAACAAAAAGAATATAATACCTACTAATAAACCCTACCTAGGGAGAAAAAAGACCTGTATGCAGAAAACTATAAGACACTGATGAAAGAAATTAAATATGATACCAACAGATGGAGAGATATACCATGTTCCTGGATTGGAAGAATCAATATTGTGAAAATGACTATACTACCCAAAGCAATGTACAGATTCAATGCAATCCCTATCAAATTACCAATGGCATTTTTTACAGAAGTAGAACCAAAAACCTTAAAATTTGTATGGAGACACAAATGACCCGAATAGCCAAAGCAGTCTTGAGGGAAAAAAACAGCTGGAGGAATCAGACGCCCTGACTCCAGACTATACTACAAAGCTTTAGTAATCAAGACAATATGGTACTGGCACAAAAACAGAAATATAGATCAATGGGACAGGATAGGAAGCCCAGAGATAAACCCACACACCTATGGTCAACTGATCTATGACAAAGGACATACAATGAAGAAAAGACAGCCTCTTCAATAAGTAGTGCTGGGAAAACTGGACAGCTACATGTAAAAGAAGGCAATTAGAACACTCCCTAACACCATACACAAAAATAAACTCAAAATGGATTAGAGACCTAAATGTAAGACCGGACACCATAAAACTCTTAGAGGAAAACATAGGAAGAACACTCTTTGACATTGATCCACCTCCTAGAGTAATGGAAATAAAAACAAAAATAAACAAATGGGACCTAATGAAACTTAAAAGCTTTTTTAAAGCAAAGGAAACTACAAACAAGACAAAAAGACAACCCTCAGAATGGGAGAGAATATTTGCAAATGAATCAACAGCCTAGTGATTAATCTCCAATATATATAAACAGTTCATGCAGCTCAATATTAAAAAAACAAACAACCCAATCAAAAAATGGGCAGAAGACCTAAATAGACATTTCTCCAAAGAAGACATACACATGGCCAAGAAGCACATGAAAAGCTGCTCAACATCATTAATTATTAGAGAAATGCAAATGAAAACCACAATGAGGTATCACCTCACACCAGTTAGAATGGGCATCATCAGAAGATCCACAAACAACAAATGCTGGAGAGGGTTTGGAGAAAAGGGAACCCTCTTGCACTGTTGGTGGGAATGTAAATTGAGACAGACACTATGGAGAACAGTATGGAGGTTCCTTAAAATCTAAAAATACAATTACCATATGACCAGCAATCCCACTACTGGGCATATATCCAGAGAAAACCAAAATTCAAAAAGACACATGTGGGCTTCCCTGGTGGCGCAGTGGTTGAGAGTCTGCCTGCCGATGCAGAGGACACGGGTTCATGCCCTGGTCCAGGAGGATCCCACATGCCGCGGAGAGGCTGGGCCCGTGAGCCATGGCCGCTGAGCCTGCATGTCCGGAACCTGTTCTCCGCAACAGGAGAGGCCACAACAGTGAGAGGCTTGCGTACCGAAAAAAAAAAACAAAAAAAGACACATGCACCCCAATGTTCATTGCAGCACTATTTACAATAGCCAGGTCATGGAAGCAACCTCAATGCTCATTGACAGACGAATGGATAAAGAAGTTGTGGTACATATATATAGAAGGGAATATTACTCAGCCATATAAAGGAATGAAATTGGGTCATTTGCAGGGACGTGTATGAATCTAGAGACTGTCATACAGAGTGAAGTAAGTCAGAAAGAGAAAAACAAATATCACATATTAATGCATATATGTGGAACCTAAAAAATGGTACAGATGAAACGGTTTGCAGGGCAGAAGTTGAGGCACAGAGGCAGAGAACAAACGTATGGACACCAAGGGGGGGAAAGCAGCTGCAGTGGGGTTGGTGGTGTGATGAATTGGGAGATTGGGATTGACATGTATACACTGATGTGTATACAATGGATGACTAATAAGCACCTGCTGTATAAAAATATAAAATTCAAAAGAAAAAAAATAGTAGAAACCCTAGAGTTGAAGAATGCAATGACTGAACTGAAGATATTCAATAAAGAGCTTCAATAGTAGACTCAACCAAGCAGAAGAAAGAATTAATAAACTGGAAGACAGTTTATTTGGAATCATTCAGTCAGAGGAGAACAAGAACAACAAAAACTGGAAATTAAAAAGAGTGAGGAAATCCTAAGTGAATTATGGAGTACCCTTAAAAGAAACAATCTAGGGCTTCCCTGGTGGTGCAGTGGTTGAGAGTCTGCCTGCCGATGCAGGGGACATGGGTTCATGCCCTGGTCCGGGAAGATCCCACATGCCATGGAGCAGCTCGGCCCGTGATCCATGGCCGCTGAGCCTGCGTGTCCAGAGCCTGTGCTCTGCAATGGGAGAGGCTACAACAGTGAGAGGCCCGCGTACCGCAAAAAAAAAAAAAAGAAACAATCTATGCGTTATTGGAGTCCCCAGAAGGAGGAAAGGGAGAAGGTGGCACAAAACTTATTTTAAAAAGTAAGGGCTGAGAATGTTCCAAATCTAGGGGAGATTTATATATTGATGTTCAAGAAGTTAATAAATCACCCCCAAAATTTCAACCCAAAACAATTTTTCAAAAGACACATTATAATAAAACCATCTAAAATCAAAGACAAAGAGAATTTTAAAAACAGAAAAAGAAAATTTCTAACATATAGGGGAAACCCCTTAACACTATAGATGGATTTATCAGCAGAAAACGTTTAGGACAGGACAGAGTGGGCTGATATATTCACAGTGCTTAAAGAAAAAACATGCTAACCAATAATACTTACATGGCAAAGTTGTCTTTCAGAAATGAAGGAGAGACCACTACACCTACTTTACAAGAAATGCTAAAAGGAATTATTTGAACTGATACAAAGGGATAAATAATAATAAAACATAAATATTTTAAAACATGAGGTAAAGGTAAATATACAGTCAACTTCAGATTATTCTAATGCTGTAATATGGTGGTTTGATAATCACTTAACTCTAGTATAAACATTAAAGGACAAAAGTATTAAAAATAACTATAGCTACAATAATTAGTTAATGGATACACAATACAAAAATTTAAATTGTGACACAAAAAATGTAAAACTGTGGGGGTGGGAGAGTAAACGTGTAGAGTGTATGCAATTGAAGGTAAGTTACACAGATACACAAGATACAGATACACAAAAGGCAAAGAGAAGGGAAGCAAAACACATCATTAGAGAAAATCAATAAATCACAAGATAGGCAGCAAAGAGGAAAAAAGGAGCAAGGGAACTACAAAGCAGCCAAAAAACAATAAATGAGATAGAATTATTAAGTCCTTACCCATCAATATTTACTGTAAATCTAAATGGACTAAATTATCAAATAAGAAAGCACAGAGTGGCTGAGTGACTTTAAAAGCAAGACCCAACTATATACTACCTACAAAAGACTCACTTCAGCTTTAAGGACATATAGAAGCTCAAAATGAAGGCATTTCCATACAAATGGAAACCAAAAGAGATCATGAGTAGCTATGAGAGCATGAATAGCTATACTTATGTTGAACAAAGTTGACTTTAAGTAGAAAACTCTAACAAGAAACAAAAGAAATCATTATATAATAAAAAGGGGGGCAATTCAAAAGGAAGATATAAAAATCCTAAATATATATGTACCCAACATCAGAGTACCTAAATATGTTCATCAAATACTAGCAGACCTGAAGTGAGAAATAGATAACAATACAATAATAGTAGAGGACCACAGTGCTCCACTTTCAACAATGAATATCTCATCCAACCAAAATATTAATAAGGAAACACTGAATGTTTGAATTATACATTACACTAAATGGCCCTAACACAAACATACAGTACATTCCACTTAACAGCAGCAGCATACACATTTTTTCAAGTGCACACAGAACATTCTCCAGGGTATTCATTAAATCACAAAACAAATGTTAGCAAATGTAAGAAGCTGAAGTCATACCAAGTATCTTTTCTGACCACAATCTTATAAAACAAGAAATCAGTAATAGGAGGTAACTGGAAAAAATCACAGATGTGTGGAAATTAAAACAACACTTGCCAGAACATCAATGGCTCAAAGAATAAGTCAAAAGAGAAATTTTAAAAAGTATCTTGAAGTGAATGAAAATGGGAACACAATATATCAAAACTTATGGGATGAAGTAAAAGCAATGCAACAGGGAAGGCTATAGCAATTAATTGATTATTAATTAATTTTTAAAAGCCTACATTAAGGAAAAAGAAAGATCACAAATAAACAACCTAACTGTACATTTCAAGGGACTAGAAGAAGCCCAAAGTTAGCAGAAAGAGGGAAATAACAAAGATCAGAGCAGAAATAGATGACACAGAGAACAGGAAAAAACAATAGAAAAGATCAATGCAACTAAGCTATCTTTTTTTTAAATCTAACAAAATTGACAAACATTTTACTAGACTAAGAAGATTCAAATAAATATATCATAAATAAAAGAGGACACATTACTACTGACACCACAGAAATACAAAGGATCATAGGCAGTTACTCTGAACAATTGTACACCAAGAAATTGGATAACCTAGAAGAAGTAGATAAATTCCTAGCAATGCAATCTACTAAGACTGAATCATGAAGAGACAGGAAATTTGAACATATCAATAATGAGTAAGGAAACTGAACCAGTCACCAAAACATCCCACCAAAGAAAAGCCCAGGACTAACCAGATGGTTTCACTGAATTCTATCAAATATTTAAGAATTAATGTCAGTCCTTCTCAAACTCTTCCAAAAAAATTGAAGAGGAAGAAACACTGCCAAACTCATTATATGAGGGCATCATTATTCTGTTACCAAAGCCAGAAAAGTACACTACACAAGAAGAAAACTACAGACCAATATCCTTGGTGAGTACAGAGGCAAAAATTCTCAAGAAAATGCTAGCAAACTAAAATCAGCAGCAAATTAAAAGGATCATACATCACCATCGAGTGGGATTTATTCCTGGGATGCAGCATGGTTCAACATATGCAAATTATGAGATGGAGACGACCTAAGTGTCCACTGACAGATTAATGAAGAAAATGTAATATATGTAAAAAATGGAATATTATTCAGCCATAAAAATGAAGGAAATCTTGCTTGTTGCTAAAACATGATAGACTTTGAGGGCATTATGCTAAGTGAAATGTCAGAGTAAGTCAAATACATATCTTCTCACTTATACGTGGAATCTAAAAAAGCTGAACTCATAGAAACTTATGGTTGCCAGTGGCTGGTGGATGGGGAAAATGGAGAGATGTTGGCCAAAGGGTACAATATTCCAGCTCTAAGATGAATAAATTCTGAGGATTTAATGTACAACACAGTGACTATAATTAACAATATTATATCAATATTATATACTTGAAAGTTGTTAAGAGAGTAGATCTCAAACGTTATCACCTCACACAAAAATGGGTAATTATACGAGAGTATGGAGGTGTTAAATAAACTTATTGTGGTAATCATTTTACAATATATACATGTATCAAGTCATCACACTGTATACCTTAAACTTACACATATGTCAATAATATCTTAATAAAACCGGAAGATGTAGGAAAACAGATGTGATGTTTACATGGATATGGTCTTTAATATTATGAGTAATAAAATGCTTTAAATTTTTTCCTTATAATTCAGTCCATAGAGTTTGCTTTTTTATGGACAGTTTAGATACTCATAGTGGATTGTAGCAAAGAACTTGATTTAAAGAGGCAAAGTAGACTGTACACAAAGAATTATTAAAAATCTTTGAAGAATGCAGTTTTAAACAGTGATGTTGATGCTGCAGCTTTTAGCTTCTGACCTCGTTGAGCATCTTAGTAAGAATTGTGATTCAGAATTTCCTCTGAGCTACCTCATTACGAGTAATTAGAAAATATTTGCAAATGAATCAACTGACAAATGATTAATATCCAAAATTTACAAGCAGCTCATGCAGCTCAATATCAAAAAAACAAACAATCCACTCCAAAAATGGTCAGAAGACCTAGAGAGACATTTCTCCAAAGAAGATATACAGATTGCCAACAAACACATGAAAGAATGCTCAACATCATTAATCATTAGAGAAATGCAAATCAAAACTACAATGAGGTATCACCTCACACTGGTCAGAATGGCCATCATCAAAAAATCTACAATCAGTAAATGCTGGAGGGGGTGTGGAGAAAAGGGAACCCTTTGGAATGCACTGTTGGTGGGAATGTAAATTGATACAGCCACTATGGAGAACAGTATGGAGGTTCCTTAAAAAACTAAAAATAGAACTACCACACGACCCAGCAATCCCACTACTGGGCATATACCCTGAGAAAACCGTAATTCAAGAAGAGTCATGTACCACAATGTTCATTGCAGCTCTATTTACAATAGCTAGGACATGGAAGCAACCTAAGTGTCCACTGACAGATGAATGGATAAAGAAGATGTGGCACATATATACAATGGAATATTACTCAGCCATAAAAAGAAACGAAATTGAGTTATTTGTAGTAAGGTGGATGGACCTAGAGTCTGTCATACAGAGTGAAGTCAGTCAGAAAGAGAAAAACAAATACTGTATGCTAACACATATATATGGAATCGAAAAAGGAAAAAAAATGGTTATGAAGAACCTAGCGGCAGGATGGGAATAAAGATGCAGACCTACTAGAGAATGGACTTGAGGACACAGGGAGGGGGAAGGGTAAGCTGGGACAAAGTGAAAGAGTGGCATGGACATATATACACACTACCAAATGTAAAATCTATGGCTACTGGGAAGCAGGAGGGTAGCACAGGGAAATCAGCTCAGTGCTTTGTGACCACCTAGAGGGGTGGGATAGGGAGGGTGGGAAAGAAGGAGACGCAAGAGGGAAGAGATATGGGGATATATGTATATGTATAGCTGATTCACTTTGTCATAAAGCAGAAACTAACACACCATTGTAAAGCAATTATAGTCCAATAAAGATGTTAAGAAAAAGAGTAATTAGAAAATAAAATAAATTAGCTTTCAGAAATATGAATGTAAATTCTTTGACTGCTTTTCAAAAAGTATTTTTTTTGTATAATTTTGTTTTCCTCATTGACATAAATCTTTATCCCTTTCTTTTTCCTTTATATGTTAATTGTAAAACATAAAGACAAATTAGATAATATGGTTAAAAAAGCCAATGCAAAAAGCCTTTTAGGAAGATTTTTAGAGTAACAGAAAGCAAGATCTTGCAAAGAGCTTTTAGGAGTACAAAATCCAGTTTACATTAGATTACCAAAGCAGATTTTTTATTTTTATTTTAGTTATAAGCATTCCTGTGATAATTTTAGAAAGATATTTTGCTTGATTCAGCTATAACTATGTATTCTTAGCAATCTGTGGCCATATAATTAAATGTATTGCTGCTATTCCAGTACATTAAATGCACAACAAAAATGCTAACATATATGAAGCCTATTTTGTTCTGCTAATAAAATATGGTTTTCCTTTGACTGTTGAAGAATTTAAGAAACTACTACTTAATTAAAAATATGTAAAAGTCACTGCTTTTAAAATGTAGAGATATACAAATTTTGTATGTGATTAGCTCATTTGTTTATAATTTACCTAACAATAACTTATAAAGCACTTCCATATGCCAATCACTATTCCATACAATAATTTCAGTTTTACAACTAATGCAACTGAGCTACAGAGAGTTTAAGTCACTTTCAAAGATCTTAAAAGCTAACAAGTGCTAAAATGTGGCTAGTACTGAACCTAGACAGTCTGTTTCCCAAGGCTATGTCCATAACCACAATACCATGCTGCTTCTTCTGATGTCAGCGGTGACATAAATACCTTGGACCAAGAACTATTTCATCCATGTCAAATTCCTCAAACGTAGTTATGATCCTGTGACAGAAGTTTATATGAGTAAGGAAAAACTGTCGCTATCAATGGAAAGAAAACTCAAAGAGCTTCTAACTCATGCAGTGTGAATTAAGTAAGAACATTACACTTGGGTACAAATACTAACATATTTGACAATGCATTTACATGAAATTATAAAATAATGAATTATAGTAATATTCCCAGTGAACAAAAATAATTTTAAAAGTATTACTTGAGGGCTTCCCTGGTGCCGCAGTGGTTGAGAGTCCCCCTGCCTATGCAGGGGACACGGGTCCAGGAAGATCCCACATGCCGCGGAGCGGCTGGGCCCGTGAGCCATGGCCGCTGAGCCTGCGCGTCCAGAGCCTGTGCTCCGCAACGGGAGAGGCCACAACAGTGAGAGGCCCGCGTACCGCAAAAAAAAAAAAAAAAAAAGTATTACTTGATCTTCTGATCAGGCTTCTGACAATTCAGTTCCTGTTCTGCCTTCTTCCTGCAGCCCTTTACTTGTCTTTCTTTTTATTACTTAGATCCATTAATTTCTTAAGAATGAGAATGGGCTTCTCTCACCAAATGCCAACCATGTAAAAATCTTAATGTTGTTGATAGACCAATTAGAATATGAAATAAATAGTAACTTCTGAAAAAAATGTAGAGATTGAGGGAGCCATGGCCACTATGTAAATCGTCCTAATGAAAGCAGTGACACAGAACAATAATCATTAATGACTTCAGTGGGCATTACTAGACTATATTGTTGGAACATCGTAATCAAATTATATAATCCAATTAATGATGACACTAAGGCATCGTAAAATACACCTTCCTTCATCCATGGTGATATTTGAAATCTATTAATGCTAATATCTTATTCTTGAATTGAAAATGACTTACTTGTAATGTCCTTTAGCTTACTCAGTTCATTTTCCTTTTTCAGTTATGGTCTATTTGTTGACTGCAGTTTTACAACTTACAGTTCTATCGATCTTATAAATTTCAAGGTCAAACTCCTTTTCTTTTGAATGAGAGTCAAAATGTAAAAGAAGGAGTTTTTATATTAAGATTTCACTCCTGTGTGTATTTTCCTGGAAATGAATATTCCAAAGATCAACAGAAAAATATAAGAATAGTCTCTCTGCTACTGCTTGTGAGAAGCAAATTGAAAATAAAATGTTTGTGCAGCCAGAAATTTTGAGAGTGCAGTTCTCCTTTGAATGAGAGGCCAAATTGCTTTGAACTAAGTGATCCAGAGGGAGACGGAGAGGGGAGAGAAAATGTGTGTGTGTGTGTGTGTGTGTGTGTGTGTGTGTGTGTGTGTGTGT
>NW_021703781.1:41776370-41956075 GCF_005190385.1 Monodon monoceros
TGTGTGTGTGTGTGTGTGTGTGTGTGTGTGTGTGTGTGTGTGTGTGTACCACTGCTTCTTTATCCATTCATTTGTCAAGAGGCACTTAGGTTGCTTCCATATCTTAGCTATTGTAAATAATGCTAATGCTAATACATCAGGAGGCATATATCTTTTTAGATAAGTGTTTTCATTTTTCTCAGATAAATACCTAGGATTAGAATTGCTGGAGCCTATGGTAGCTCTATTTTTATCTCTCATTAAGTTCTTTATTGATTGTAAATAATTTATACTATTTTTTTGGTATTCTTCCAGCTTTGTTCCCTGAGTCCCTTGTTAGTATTTATATAGGAACATTTGAACTGTTTGCCTTCAGAATCAACCCTACCTATCTCCTGTGTTGAAAAAATAATGATATTCATATTTTTCTATTAATAGTTTTATGTATCAGACATTATTAAATTTAGTATAATTCCCATTTATTTCCTGATATGTATCTATATCATCTGAGTGTGGTCCCCCATTCTACATTATCTTCTCATCCTAGTATGACTTAAACTTTTATGATTCAGTAGTTGATTTTGAATGGGAAATTGGTTAGACCATTCAGGAAAACTTTCAACGACATGTTATTATCTCTGTGTATATAGAGCAGGATGACCAGACCAAAAGAGAGGCAAGTTAAGACTCCTGTGTAGAATCCATCTCAGTCCCTGACCCCTTCCTGGGCTACACTGTTCTCTATAAATTTCTCAGTGCCTTTCTTGACAGGCAGAGCACAGTTCACCCTGTGAACACTTTTCACATGGCTACTTTACTCAGGCATTAGGTGCAGGCATGTGAGAAAACAGCTGGAGGAGATCAGCTTAGAGGGTGGGTATGCTTATAAACAAATAGTGTGTTTAATTAAAGGAGTATGGGGTAAGGAAGAGATAAATTAACTAACAGATTATTTTAATAACCTGATAAATCTAAAGTTACACATACAGCAGGTTGAGAGGATTTATAAAGATTGTCAAAGATTATCATATATGATATAGTTGGTGGTTTACTTTGGATACAATTGAATTAAAGTGTTATTCATTGTGTTTATCTGAGAAGAAAATAGTCAAATCTTAAAATTTAAAATAGAAGTGAGGTTATGAGAACTTGTTTTAGGAAAAATCTCTAAAGGAATTGGAGAATATTCTTGTTCTTGATCCATATTTCTCTTAACAGTTAACATTGTAGATTCAAACAATACCTTCATGTAAATTTTTCTGTTTATGAATAGTATTTAAACTGCAGGTCATTAAAACTGGTTGCATAATATCTCATTTTTAATATCTCAAGGACATATAAAATATCCATTATTCATGCATTATTCCTTATTGAATTACATTCATCTATTTACTATATTCACAAACTATACTAGACAATTGGAAAAGTATCTTTAAACATTTTTTAATTCATGAGAATGAACAATCTTTATTTAATTAAGTAATTTGCATTTCTTTCTAAGAACTGTCTGTTTATGCACATGGGGTGTTAGGATGTTTCTTGTTAATCTGTAAGAATTTTCACTTACGTAGCATACTAAACCATTATCAGTGATACTGGTCCAAAGAAACTTTTCAGTCTGATATTTGCTTTAATAATTATCCTGATATTTGTTATTTTACTGGTCTAACATACCCATCACTGGTAATAGTCCTTTTCTTGTTTAAGAAGTTTTTCCCCCACCCTAAATTGGTCATTCCTCCTTTTTCTTCCAGTTTTTAAAATGCTTCCTTTGTTTTATATATTTTAAATTTATTTCTACCTATTTTATTAAGAGCAAACTTAATATTATATTTTTTATAAACTAATTTTCTAAGATTATTTGTAAAAAATTAATTGTATAACCTTAGATTTTTTTATTTTAATAAAAATACAAAAAATTGTTCAACTTATTATTCTCCATGTTTTAAAACCAAAGCATCCTGGCAATCTATGAAAGGCTACGTGTAACTTCTACTTCCCTTTACATATAAGAGTATGTTTAGTTTTAATATTAGAAGTGAAATAGTACTTTTAACTTATTTCTATGTGAAATAAGACCACAGCATACTTCTAGTTTGTTACCTTGGTTTTCAGGTTTAGACTAAGATAGTTCACAATTCTGTGATGGAAATGAAAATATTAAAAGATAAATACTGAGAACTCTCACTCTTTTCTGTGTTTGCATAGATAGGCTTCTGTGGTTCTGATTGGATAGTTTACAGGAGATTAGATTTATGAAAGAAGTGTGTGAGCTAAGAGCAGAAGAAAAGAACAGTGATAAACTGTGAGGGGGAAGGACGATCAGGGTAAGATGGGGCAGGCCTTTTGCATATCAGAGAGAATTTAGGGAGCAGAAGTGTGAATAAAATGGAAAAATATTTTGAAAATTTTCTGCCGTGTCGTTTGTTACAATTCATGCCTTCCAGACTCTTCAAAGATTTCATTAGTCAGTGGAGAAAGGATCTGACATGTTTCGACTGAGGAGATAATTGAGGAGGCTGCCTTGTTATGTTACCAACAAATTTAGTAGTTGAAAGGCTGCAAAAATCCCATCATGTTAATATCCATTCTTTATTATTAGTCATTCAAGTTTTTTCTCATTGTAAATAATAGTGCAATAAACATATTTATGAGTAAAGTTTTTCTATTTAGGACTTTCCCCTAAATGTTCACATCTATAACCAAGTAATCAGAAAGAATATTTTCCAATTCTTATAGCATATTTCCAAACCACTCTCTAAAAGAGTTATTACTATTTACCTACCAACAGTTATATATGAGTATAAAAATTTCAGCGAAACCTGGTAAGCAGATAGTATTATTATTCTACATTTTAATTTGTTTAATCAGAGCTTTGTTTTTCTTTTATCTTGTGCTTTCTTAAACTCTGGTTCTTAAATATATTTCACTGTATTTGATACTAGTTGTATCTATTCTTGTGGAAACAGTCATTTTATGTCATATGCCTATGTAATTTGTTAATATTTTAATTACCCAATTTGAAATAAAAAATATAATGTTTTCTCTATTATAATTCCTACAAATATTTTACCTTAATATATTTTTCCTTTTGTAATTTTAGTCATGTCAGTCACATTAAAACAATACTGTAAGAAAAAATTGTATTTTAACAAATGAACATATCTACAAAACAGAAAAAGACTCAAAGACATAGAGAATAGACTTGTGGTTGCCAAGGTGGGGAGGGAAGGATTGGGAGTTTGGAATTTGCAGATGCAAACTAGTATATATAGGATGGATAAACAAAAAGGTCCTACTGTATAGCACAGGGAAATATATTCAATATCCTGTGATAAACCATAATGGAAAAAAATATGAAAAAGACTATATATATGTAGGACTGAGTCACTCTGCTGTACAGCAGAAATTAATACAACATTGTCAATCAAATATACTTCAATAATTTTTTAAAAAGAAATTTAAAAAACATTGTATTTGCATATAGATATATCTATTGTTCATTTCCCTTAATTATTTATTTCAAGTACATAAAGTTTTATATAATATTAGTTTTAGAAAGACAAGCATATTTACATTTTCCTAAAGAAAGCTGTACTTCCTGGTATAAATTAAACTCATGTGTCATTCCATTGGAACATCCATGTCCTTCTAGGGGAAATATTAGGACCATGTGCTACCCTGAAGTTCCATTTGTGGTTTTGCAAAAGCCACACACACAATGGAGCAGCTAGGGCTCCACTGAATGATTTACTTATCTAGAGGGAGACACAGAAACAGAGAGTATGATAAGAAACTGTGGATATTAGAAAAGGTAGGAGAAGAGGGAAGTATAGGTCTATGAGGAATGAAACAGGAAAATGAGGATAGGCGATTCTAAAATATACCTAGAGTTTTTTTCATAGCAGTCTTTCCAGAGTGATAGGTCTGTCTAAAGTATGGGGGTTTGGGCCATAACTTTGTATTTCTCCCATAGTACATCAGAGGTCTGAATGAAGTCCTACTCCTCCATCTGGGAGGGAATCCAAGGTACTTACCCTCAGATTGGGTTCAGACTTAGCAAACTGTATGTGTTTTAAGAATGCTTTGTTTGCTTGCTTTTAACACTATGTCTATTTTATATTAGTAGCACATCAGTTATAACATGAACAACTTAATGCATCTCTTCTGATACCTTGCGATAACTTTCCTCCCAGGTGCACTAAATATACCTCAGTTTATTCAGGTAATATAACAGCTTTTCGAAGATTTAATGTTGAAGATTTAATGTTATCAAAATTTCAAAATTTTCTATGAACTATCTTACAAGCAATTATACACTTTGTTCCTCTTTTCTTCAACTTTTTTCTCTTGCCAGATAAACTTCTGGCCTGTTTACAGCATCCTATTTCACCTCATTTTATTTTGTACAAGTTATTTGCATGTTTATCAACATCTTTGGTGAATCTTGATAGAATTTTTCGGACACTTCCAAGACCACACAAGAAGAATCTAATTTTTTATGATTATCACTATGGCTAAAACAGTTTCAATGCCTAGAAATCATATCAACCAGGTCGTATCTTATAATAAGCTTTCTTATTTTTTCAATTCTTCACACAAAAATTCATAGACAGATAGATGTGTAGCAATTTCACACTGTCCAAACTTTAATCAACCCGTTCCAAGGGTAGTGACGGATGGATGGTAAAGTTTAATGGTAATCTTTATTCCCCCAATAAGTGGTAGATGAAATGGTGACAAGCCTTAGAGGTAGAAAGCATTGATTTTTTTCCCAATCTGCTGAATTTTCCCATGCACAGAGCTCAAATGTATTCTCCTCAGGGAGACTTCCCTACAGATTAATAAACTGGGTTACAATGAAAAGAAAAAATATGATCCCATTAAAACACTGTACACACATGCACGTACGCACATACACACACGAATTTTTAAAACTTTATTTTGATATCGATGTTTCAAGTTACATGCGGGGATAATTTTTGAATAGATGTGACTATCTACCTAATTATTTCTAGCCCACTGTGGAAAATAGTTTATTGCAACACAAATCTTTTCAGATCACTGATTCTTGGCTCTGCACATTGAACCCACAGCCAAAGCCTGGAATTCTAATCCTGTCTGTCAATCACTTGCTCAGTGCTGTGGTGGCCTATGTAAGCAAACCAAAATCTAGGTCTGTAATTGCTTCAAGGTTATGAAATTGAAACCTAAGGATCACCAATCACAGACATCCAATTTGGCTTTAAGCTATAGCCAATTAATAATTTCCTTACTTTGCTTCTGCCTTTTTTTTTATAAAAGTATTTTTTCTATAGAAGTCTCTCCCCAACTCCTGTCAGTGGAGCATTCCTAACCCCTTGCCATGTGGCACTGCCTGATTCAAATCAATTTTTGCTCCAATAAATTCTTAAACTTTTTAATATGCCTCAGTTTATCTTTTAAGTCAAATTGTTGGGAAGGACTCCTGTGACAGCTGGTTAGTGTCTGAGTCTGCTGGGATGCCTCCTTTTGCATTTTCCCTTCTTCTCTGCCTCTGAATTGTGGATGGGATAGGTGGATTTCTAACATCTGTCCTAAAGAAAAAAGGGTGGCAAGAAAGAAGTA
This sequence comes from Monodon monoceros, assembly GCF_005190385.1. NCBI lineage: Eukaryota > Metazoa > Chordata > Mammalia > Artiodactyla > Monodontidae > Monodon > Monodon monoceros. Next base: position 41,781,957 of record NW_021703781.1, read on the forward strand.
GGACCCTTTGTGACAATGTGGAGCCAATATTTCTTTTATTGTTGGCTTGTGGATTTCTTTTATGTGGAGAAAAATATCTTATACCTAAGCCATTATTATTTGGGTTTTCTGTTAGATACACCAAAACAAATCATTTTTAATATAGAGAATTTAAGGAAGAACTCCTTAAGAAATGGTCAGTTGTTTTCTGACCTCTGAGGTAATCCCCTTGATGACATTACAGTCAAGACCAGTAGAAATTAAGATATGATTAACATCCTCTGGCCTTTAAGAATTTTCACATGACATATAGCTATGCAGTTGTCTAAGAATTTTATGGATTGATTTTCTTAAGAGATTCCTGGAAATGAAATTGTATCATACATTAACATTAATTAACTGTTAATTAATGTTAATGTATGATACAATTTCATTTCCAGAATGGTTTTCCAAAAGAACTGAGGTTATCTCAATATCTTTTTCAATCTTATTTATTTTTTAACAGGAGAAAATAAAATTTAATTTTGCATGTACTGGGACTCCATAAGAATATGAGGCCCTAGGTCTATTTAATATGAAACTTTACCATGATTTTTGTCTTTGTTTTGGGAGTACATGCAATGATGCATACAGACCACCATTCTTTAATTGGTTCTTAAATTTAAAACATGTAGAAAAAGTCAATATAACAGCAAAATATAAACTATAAAAAGATACAGTTACTAAGTACCTATCACATGCAAGACTCTTAATAGATGCCTTAGAATTTGCTATTGAATTTTTAATAAATGTATGTTGCACTACATTTTCATAGTGTATTTAGTAATATATCTAGTTTTTCATGCTTGAAGCTAAAAGCTTCAAAGTTTTGAAGCTTCCTCAATCTCTACCAGCTAATAAGTAGATAACCCAGATTTGCCTTTAAGGGGGAATTCAAGGCTCCTTTATTTGTTGCTGAATTCTTTCCATTTCTTCAAAAGAATGAGTCAGAATTCAGGGCAAAATGCTGCACTACTAAGGAGGAGCTGTTGTAAAATTTGAAGACACAATGCATCTTAGTGTGTCTAGGTATCTGAAAGTGGGAATTTTAAAAGAATTCAAAAATCAGCATGTATTACATGTGTTTCTTTATTCTCTCCCCGTCCTCCCATTCTCTGTACTCATTTAATCAATGAGTGGAGCCTATTCTACAAATAAGAGAAGACCCAATATTTAGAGTTTGAGATTAGTAGATGCAAACTACTATATATAGAATGGATAAACAACAAGGTCCTATTGTATATACAACATCCTGTGATAAACCGTAATGGAAAAGAATATGAAAAAGAATATATAGTACAGTAGAAATTAACACATTATAAATCATATGTACTTCAATAAAATAAATTTTTAAAAAAAGAGAAGGGCTTCCCTGGTGGCACAGTGGTTGAGAGTCCGCCTGCCGATGCAGGGGACACGGGTTCATGCCCCGGTCCGGGAGGATCCCACATGCCACGGAGCAGCTGGGCCCGTGAGCCATGACCACTGAGCCTGTGCGTCCGGAGCCTGTGCTCCGCAACGGGAGAGGCCACAACAGTGAGAGGCCCGCGTACCACAAAAAAAAAATAAAATTAAATAAAATTTAAAAAGAGAAGACCCAATACTTAATACTTCCACTCTCTCTTCTTTCCACATTCTCATACACATACTCCCCCTCAAAAAAAAATTTTAATAGCCTTGACAGAAATTCTTTTTGAATTTTATTTTTGTTATACAGCAGGTTCTTATTAGTTATCTATTTTATACATATTAGCGTATATATGTCAATCCCAATCTCCCAATTCATTCCACCACCACAACCACGCCCCACAGAAATTTTTTTAAAGTTACCCTATGCACAAAAATAATGGTGTCCAGATTCATTTCCTGATTTGAGAAGGTCTTGAGTCTACATCCTAAGACAGCTAGCATCAAGACATCGAGATATTGAGGCAAATTCTCTGTTTCTGTCTCTGTCTCTGCTCTGTCTCTGTCTCTCTCTCCCTCTCTTCCTCCCTCTATTCTTCCTCCTTCCTGTATGTTTAAAGATATAGTAGGACTAGACTATGCAGGTCTACTTAAGTAAGGGGATATAAAAGAAACGAATCCAGTTTAGTCCATTAAGTTGAACTATTGGTTCTTGAAGCCAAAGTCTTGAGTAATAATAGAGGGATGCCTTGCTTTATCTGTAGTGGTTCTATACACATATTCTCTTAAGGAACTGTGTAGGAAGAAATTATTAGTCAGGGATAGAATCTAGTTTCCTGGGGTGCACTGGCCAGAATGCAATTATTAACTTTCATCTAATGTATATTCATATTAGCATCCTATTTCATCATCCACATTACAGCCCATTTCTGTTTGATTCTAAACCCATCATTCCTCCTTGCTTTGCTCTATTCTCCACCTTCAGAGTTACAAGCAGCTTTCAACCTTTCCTCTATCTTCTCAAGATGTTCATGTAAATTTCCCATTTTCTCTTCACCACTATCCTAGTCAACACTTGTTCTTGGATAGAATCTCTTAGTCTAATGTCCATGTATCTAACTGCAAACACCAAGTGGGACTCAAGGTATCTAAATAGTCCCTAAAATTCTGTACAGGTCTGTGTTAATTTGGGGGTGGGGAATAAAATCAAAAGGTTTCATCAAATTTTCAAAGGAGGTTATACTGCCTTACCCTATGTTTTAAAAATATTGTCCTATAAAGTATATAGTAATTATAGTAATAATGATAGTAGCAATATAATATATTAATAATTGTTACCATTTACTGAGGTAGTGTTCTGAGGGCTTTATATAAAGAATCTCATTTGATTTTTACAGCAAACCAGGAAGTCAAATGAATGATCCCCACTTTAATGATGAAGAATGGAATCTGAGGAAAGTTAACTTTCTTAAAGTATTATATTAAATAGAGGTGGTGCCAAGCTATAACCAGGTTGGCCTGACTCCAGTGCCCATATACTTAACATACTCAACTACACTGACATCATGGGCAAAATGACTCTCAGAACTGAGTGTTTAGTCTTTTCCAGGACAGGTAATGATAGTAAGCATAGCACACGTATACATTATGCTAAAGAAAAACATTTCTAGTTGAGTCTATCACTGAATGGGGAGATAGTCTCTTATTATATCAGGGAACTACTTTTCTCAACCGCCTTTAGTTCTTAGCAAATAAGCTGTATGGCCAAATGTCAGTGTGATTCCAGGTAATAAATAAACTATCTCAAAGCAAAGCCTTTTGTTAGAAAGTGGTGAAAATGTATATACTATAGTCTGAGCTCTTTAATTGCCTTGTGTACTAAAGTTAATACAAGGAGGTCAGCTTTATTGACCAGTTTCCACACTGGTATGGAAAGGCATCAATGGACCAAGAGTCATAAGAGTGAGGATCTATTCCAGGGTCTGCCACATGCTGTATGACATTGTATATGTCAACACAACTCTTTAGGCCTCATCAACCTCAAACATAAAGGATGGTAGCATTGCTTTTGTCTCTTTCCTCTACAGTATGAGGTAATTTGATTCAGTTTTATGCTCCTCAATGCCGAAGTCTGATGAAAGGTATTGCCAGTGTGTTACTTCACTTTTATTTTGTGTTGTGTGCATGTCTAAATTATCATTATTGCAGCATCAGATTTGAAAAGAACTTAGTTTTCACTGTTTCCTGTGTTGAACAGAGGCCTACATTAAATGTGTAGCATTTTCCTCTTAAATTATCTTAATTTCCTTATCAGCTACAATAATATGCATATAGAGGCACTTCGCATATTTAGCCTGATAAATGCCTTCCAGAGTTAATACTGGCTGCCCTTCACATGTTTTCTCTGTCAAGTATAAGGTTATTACATAGTAGACTTATTAAATAAAAGTTTTAATATGATTGCCTGGATGAATTGTGAAACCTAGTATATTAACAATATTTACAGTCAAAAAATTAAAAAAACAAATATTTTACAAAGTATTCCCTTAAATCTGTACTGAGGTTGCAAAATGTCACATGTAAGTTTGCTTACTTTAATGGAGAAAAAGACTCCATCAAAGGCAAAATAAAATACTATATTATTTTAGTTCAGAGTGCCTAAATAGTTCATCAATTATGGAAAACAACAATTTATAACAGAATATTATAAACTTATTTTCAAATAGCAGAAAAAAACTTGGGCATTTCAAGAAACAGCAATGTGTGTAGCAATCTGTTACTCTCACTTATGAGTTGATAAGCTAGCACAGTTTTTAAGACCTTATATAAATAAGTGTATAGTTTCTTGTATGTTTCTGTCTTCTTTCAAATTACATTCAGTGATATAATAAATGCTGATTACTAATCTTTTCACAGTACTATGTTAGACATTGTAGGGTATGACCTCTGTGTATTCTGGGAAAGCTAATGATCACCGAATTGATTAAGAAACTAATGACTTTAAATATTATGGAGTAGAGGAGAAAAAAAGAAGTTGAAAAAATACTGTCAACTGATTGATAAATGACAAGAATGTCTTCATTGTTTTGTATGTAAGTATATGGCTTTTTCCAGCTTTTAGAGGCTAATCATTGTTCATTGGTTTTAGGAAACAAACACAGAAGTAAACAATAAGAGCAAATTTCCGACAAAGAACGCATTTATTAAGGACCTCTTGTCAAACCTTGTGCAGGCAGTCATTCGACTAAAGAATCAACAGCTTAAGCATTTATGATCGATCTGCAGCAGTAACAGAGGAACCTCCATTTCTGACATGGTTCTGCAAAGCCCACAAACATTCTTTTCTACCTGCTTAAATTACTGAGCTATAATTCAGTAACCCGTTATTTGAAATATCTCACATCAACCTTATAAAGTGCAAGAGCATCCAGCTAGGGTTGTAAATAGTGAGGGCAGGACATGAAATGACATTGGGAGATGGAGTTTGTCATTTAAAGTTGGGGGTTAGGACAAGATCTGGTTAAGAGCAAATGGATTATAAAAGGAAAAGTGTGATCATAAAGATAAATTATGTGTCTTTTACTAGAGAGTCTACTTGACTAGAGACTTGGGGCTGTTAATGCATAACATATCAATTGCAAAGGGTAGAAAACGCATATTGAAATATTGATGGCCAAATTTCCAGGGAATCGCTATCAAGCCACTCATCTTGGATGACAGTTATTGTATGGGACATTATATAGTTTGCATTTAAATCCACTCAACTAGGTATAAAGACTTCCCTAAGGGCTTCCCTGGTGGCGCAGTGGTTAAGAATCCACCTGCCAATGCAGGGAACAAGGGTTCGAGCCCTGGTCCGGGAAGATCCTACATGCCATGGAGCAACTAAGCCCGTGTACCACAACTGCTGAGCTTGTGCTCTAGAGCCCATGAGCCACAACTACTGAGCCAGTGTGCCGCAACTACTGAAGCCTGCACGTCTGGAGCCCATGCTCCACAAACAGAGAAGCCACAGCAATGAGAAGCCTGTGCACCACAACAAAAAGTAGCTCCCACTAGCCACAACTAGAGAAAGCCCATGCACAGCAACAAAGGCCCAACACAACCAAAAATAAATAAATAAAATTTAAAAAAAAAGACTTCCCTAAGACAATTTATCTCATTGATATTTAAGTAAATTAATGAGTTGTTTGACTTACACCTTCCCTAAAATAGGTATGTCTCTACTAAAAGTATATGCTCTAAACACTATATATAATCTTGGTTTGGAAATTGAAACCCAATTGAAATCCTAATTATTTGAAGAAAGGAGATATATAACAATAAAAAATAAATGTATAAACCTTTGATGTTTTTGACAGAAAAATTCCAGCAACACATACAAATTATAAAATTATTAATTTTATGCTATAAACATTTTGTGTATTATATATATTATAGATATTTAATAACAGTATATATCACATATAAAGTCAATTACTTTAAGTAAAATATTAACTGTTCCTTCAAGGCTAATACATTCAGAGAGAATTCCTCTCATGAACTGTTTCTCTCATGAACTTTTTTTTTTTTTTTTTTTTGTGGTAGGCAGCCTCTCACTGTTGGGGCCTCTCCCGTTGCAGAGCACGGGCTCCGGATGCGCAGGCTCAGCGGCCATGGCTCACGGGACCAGCCGCTCCGCGGCATGTGGGATCTTTCCGGACCGGGGCACGAACCCGCATCCCCTGCATCGGCAGGCGGACTCTCAACCACTGCGCCACCAGGGAAGCCCCGAACTTTTTTTTTTTTTTAATGGTACAATTTTAATTATAGTTTGTTGAATGACTGCATAGATGTAAACATTCAGATCAATGCTTCCTGACCTGGGGTGGTTTTGCCCCCCAGGAGATATTTGGTGATGTCTGAAGATGTTTTTGATTGCCACAACTCAGAGAGGAATGCTACTGACATCCAATGAGGAGAAGCCAAGAATTCTGCTAAATATCCTAAAACTCATAAGATAGTCCTTCATAACAAAGAATGATTCAGCCCCTAATGTCCACAGTAACAGAGTTGAGAAACCTTGATTTGGATGGATCCTTGCACTTTCCATTTGGTTTCCAAAACACCTCCTCAAGTCACAGACAATTGTTTCACTGACATATCATGAAATAATTAAAATGTACTATCAAGTCATACAGTATATGTGCTTCTAACTAAAATATTCTGTATCCCATGTGGCTACCATGGTTTAAATGAAAAACATTTTTCATATTATGAAGATCTAGAAAGAATATTAAAATGGGTGGATATAAGGCTGCTTTGGGGCTTGCTAAATGTCCAGGGTATAGAAGTGTTCAGTTTCATACCCCAGTTTCAAATAACCCCTTCCTGGAGCCAACATCCCTAAAGAAGCCTTAAAAGACCCCTAATAGGGCCACACAGATAATGATGTCAATGTTCCTTGACATGTTTGAACAAAAAAGAACTCTATGTGCTACAGCTAAAGAAAGTTTTTGATAATTTTACTATCTGGAACAAATTGATATAAATATGAAGCCTCTCTTGAATTCTAGCCCTTAATATTTGCTAAACACAATGTTTAAGGTTTTAAAAACACTATATTTTACTTGGTTTCAATCTGCAATGAAACCTGATTAAAATATGAAATCTATTCAATTTGTATGTATGTATATATGTGTTAAGTATCACTTGCTACAGTACTTACGATACTCCATACAAAAGCAGAGTGGACAAGGATAAAAGATCTAGAATGAGACTGTCTGAATCCAAATCCTTGGTCAATCACTCAGAAGTTGTGTAAACTCGATCAACATGTGTATAGATAAATAGTTAAACTTAACTGAAATTCTAATGCAGTGTGTTCACTTACACTGTCTGGCATACAGTTAGCTCTTGGTAAATGTTAACTATCTTAGGGAGAGGGAGAGTTCTAAGTTCCTGTCTCTGACGGAAACCGTATGGTGTAAGAGAACAAACTCTGCTCCCAAAGCCCATGCTGTCACAGAAGAAGGTGCTGTGTGCTCAGGGAAACCATTCTAGTTATGAAATAACAGAGACCAAGTTTGAATGCTACTTCTACTGCTTACTAGATGGTGTCAACATGATATCATTCCACTTAAAATAGTCAATTGAAATTGAAAACATTTAGAATATCTAAGTCAAAGAGAGTAAAAATTAAGAGTTCCCAGTATTAACGTCAGCACTAGATTATAACTTTGCAGAATGACATATATTACCACAATCATACGTAATTTAAAAGAAAATTATCTTTCAGAAATTCACAGCAAGAGCATTTGACTCTAGGTGATCTAATCATTAGAAAGCTTCCTCAAAGCAAACTTGTCTTCATATTATAAATAATATCATAAAATGGATATTTAAAAGCTGTACAACTCTGCCATTTTAAGGTATGCTTTGCTTTGGAACACAGATTTAAGGTATCAAGTCAGATCTAAGGCACCAATACATGGGCTCCAGAACTTAGTGGAGCTCTGAAAAAACCCAGACTATAGGAAGGGGGAAAAAAAGATGCCTAGAGAAAAAAATCCCATAGTAAACAGGAATCTGGGGCAAAATAAACTCAGCCCCAAAGCCTAGATATCCAAAGGATTTAATTGTTCTGAGTCCAGTGTGAAATCATTTTATGAACTCACTCTGTCTTGGACCCTGGTTTGCATATCTATCAGGGAAGGAGAGAGGTGTGAGGTAAAACTCACAATCTGCTTCCCAAGGAGAGTGTCTGATACAGGGCTTCCCTGCATGGGCTGAACTCACGCCTGAGAAAAGGAAGGAAACATTCTACATCAACAACCCAAATAGGACGTAAGAGATAGGTATGGCAAAGCGATAGAAAATGGCCTTGGTTTTATGTGAGATACATGGCCTCTACTCTTGCCCACAAAATATATTCTTTAGAAAGCCTCAGAGGAAATGCTTAGTGGGTAGGGGCTATTTTATCAATGGAGCTTACAGACCATGTGTTAAATGACTTTATCTAGATATAGTCAGAACTTAATGAATATGTCTGTCTGTCTATCAAAATATATATAGATACATGTTCATATACATACACATATACATATGTAATGCATAGAAACAGACTGATAAATTGAATGCTAAATGCTTTATTAATGAAATTTATAGTAAGTAGATTTAGATAAATGAAATGCAGTGTTTCATATTGTCCCAGAAGGCAAAGCACTGGCAAGTTTGATTTCTTTAACAACACAAGTTTGCCCTCAAATTACTAATAGTAAGTGTTATATTATGATTAGGAGGATGGCATGCACACAGTGGGCCCTTAAGAAATATAAATGACAGTCAATTATGATTTCAACTGGATATTTTCCTCAGTAGTAGAGGACTTTGACAGTTTATGATTTCAAGAAGTAAATGAAGAGTTGCCCTGAGGCAAAAGGGAGCATCATCCTTGATTCTGTGTGGTTTAGTCCTAATGGCTGTCACCTTCAGGGCAGGGTTTACACAGCTCCTTTTTGGGAAAACAGCATCCTCCCTCAATGTGAAGTTAGCTTCATTTTCTATTTTCGTGGCTGGTTGTTGCTTAAAGCAGCAGGAATAGTTTTCAATGGTACATTGCAAAGATATACTTCTTGAACTGCTACAAAACGTAAATGAAATGAGTTGATATGAGGTATGTTTACTTTTTTAGCATTATTATTTCAATAAAAAGTATAATAGAAGATTAAGACAATTGTTAAAATGCCAGAAGAATTTTGATAAAAGTTGATTATTTTTATGCCCTGTTTTAACATAGGGCACGGAAATTCAGCATAATTATTTATAGTAATATAATAATTAAGTAGGATCATTAGTAACTTTGTTTTTCCACATAATTGAATTATAAGGTAACTGAAACAATTTAAGTGCCAATCCTTCCTCTAATCATTCATATGAGTTATTTTTAAATATTTTCATAAAATTTATGGATCCTATTTAAGATTTTTGTTTTGATAATCTTTGATAATTTTTGTTTTATGATTCCATTAATAAATACATTCTCTTGAAGGATTTAAATCTCTGGTTATTAACTACAAATGAATTTGAGAAGCAGCACAAAATGAATTTTGAATTTCTCAGATATATTTTGCGTATTTATGGGGTTGTCCTGCTATAAATTCTGAAATTGAACTGAAGAAAATTGCTCACTACAATAAAAATGAAATACTTTATTTCACAACTATTTATTGAATACTTACTATGTTTGTTAGGTGTGAAATAAACACTGAATCTACATGGTGAAGAAGGCAGGCAAAGTCCCCTAGGGCTAAAATTTATGGTGGGAGGTACAGATCTCCTTATAGATCATAAATTCTAATGGTGGAATGAATATAATAAACTAACAAACAGATTAACAATAACAAAAAATAACAGGTCATTTATTAAAGTTCAAGAAATATTTGAGTCCCTCTTAGATCACTAAACAAAGCAGACAAAAATATCTTATAGAGCTTGCATTCTAGCATTAATTACATAACATACAAGTAAATTTTAGAAGCTTATAAGGGCTATGAAAATCAGTTGATCAGAGTAAAGGGATTACACGTCAGATCAGGGTAGGATTATAAAGGCCACTTGGATAACTCCTGTTAAGATATACTACAAATACTGAACTATCTCTAAGGAAGTGTCATAACAGCTCAGCTCGAATGACAGGAGGGAGACATCTACTTGAAGATCATGGGGAGCAACATTAGAAGCAGGAAAAAACCTTTTTGCAAAGTATATAAGGCAGAAACTAACTGCATGTTTGAGGTGAAAGAAAAAAGGCTAACATCCCTGGGGCCCAGAGAGCACAGAGTCACATGTGCTTAGGTCTAAAGAGGAAGTAGAGGCCAAAACATGCAAGACTATGCCAACCTGGGTAAGGAAGGCATATATAAAATGATTACAATTAGATTTATATATATAATCATATATTCACCTCCAAAATCCATACCTGTGAAATGCTTTCCATATTTATGAGTTTAACCATATGCATTTGTATGTTTGTGTGTGTTTCTGAAAGCATTCACTAATAACATAAACAAAAGAAGAGGTTCTGTGTTCACTCAGGCACTTGCTTTCACTGAGTTTTTTTTATATGGTTGGTTGATTTCTCTGGATCAGTGTTCCAAATGAAATGTTAGGAGCATGCCCAATTGATTTGGTACACAACAGGGTAGTCAGGGAGTACAAAGTTAAAGGCATGGGAAGTCACACATGGAATAAGGTAAGCAAGTTGCAGTGCATCTGAAAAGGAGAAACAGAAACAGAGCATGGCAGCTTACAAAAATGTCAAGAACAACATCATGCCAAACAGTTGATGCCAAATTAAGTGATTGGGTGTGTTTGGAAGGTAACTATTTTTCTGTCTAGTCATTTAATTCATTTTATTTCCGTAATTATGTTACATTTTTATGTCTTTTATTTCACTAGAGTAGAATAAACAAACAAATAAATAAATAAATCCCTTCAAGTTTGTATTCTCATCCATTCCTGATGTTTGTAACTAAGGTCCAAAGGAGGCTCACAGTATATATGCCATAAGGGAATGAGGGGAACTGAAGGGTCTTCAGAGACATCTGTCCATGCTGTCACCTTCATGTACATTACCTAGTGTAGGCTCCAAGCATTAGTCTATTCAGGCTGACACTGAGTTCCCCTCTACAGTCTCTTTTAAATCTGTTGCACTCTTCCTACTCCCATGTCAGTCCTAGGAGCACATGATTTATTCCAGGTAAAAATAAGTGAATTGGACAATCAAGCTGCAGATGGTCTCTTTCTAAGGCCCAGTCCTCCACTTCTTTGTGCTCTCCCCAAGTGGCAGCAAGCACTAGTAAACAGGCATAACTCCTCTTTTTCCTTAAAATTCTTTATCTGGTTATTTCTTTGAATGATTTTTCTCTTCCTCTGGAAATTAGCCTGAGAAAAAGGGACCCATCACTCTGTGCTTTTGTTTTGCATGGTGCTTCCCCAGACTGCCTTCACTTCAGGGAATCCTTTTCCCTTTTCTAGCCTCAGGAATGAGAAGAACTGCTCACCTGTCAACATGCCCCTATCTCCAAATCTACTATCTTTTTTCTGAATCCTTACATTCCCCAGTGCAGCCTAGCTTTGAGAACTTAAAGAACTTGAATTTATTTTTTTGCTTTTCACGTCCTTCCCTAGAGGTAAAGTACTTAGGTTAGTAGGGCTGACAACTGGTTTGGTGCTGGTGAAGAGATGTGGAATCAAAACCCAAGGCTCTAAAAGTCACACACAATGCAAGAAAAAAATCAGTTAATATTTCAAAAATATTTTCTTGTCATTCCAATCTATAACATGGTAAGATGAGATCCTAGACTAGGATATAACATGGAAAGGGTCTGTTGTAAAAGCAAGTCATATTTGCAAACAATTAAGTACCTACTTTTATATGTCACTTAAATACGTCACAAACTTCACCTATAAAATACAGCAAACATAGAAGCATTTTTCATAAACAGAAATTTTAATTATAAAGAAGGACTAATACTGAAATGCACCAAATTCTTAGGACAAAGGATAACCAAAGATAACTATATTTTTAAAAATTGAAATTAAAATTTTATTTATTTCAAGGTATAAAAATAACTCATTTTTTCCTATTCAGCATGAATTTCAGTGTAATATACTATAGTACTTTGAAAGAAATCTTATTAAAGATAATTTACATTTGATTCACCTCCAGTGGCAGCATTATTTTGAGAAGAAAGCTAGATATGGTTATATTGGCAAAGGAATTTACTTTTATATCTAGGAGGCTGTAAACTTTATAGACTTCTTTATAAAGAACATTTTACTATAAAGATTCCTAGTTAGAGGAGAATGTTTCCATTTGATCTTTTACTCTTTTTTAGCATATGCTCTACAAAAGCCAGTATTGAAAGTTTTTTGTATACAATCTAGTTAGATGTGTGCCTTTAATTTTATTTTAAAAAGTTAAAATGAGTAAAAGAACTAATTGAAGAAATATATATAGGAAAAGGATATGAAGTTCCCTAAGTAAAATTGATATCACAAATATAATTTGAAAGGTCAAAAAGCACTTTGAAACTGTTGAATCAAGTACAGAGCAATTGATCTTATATAATTATATGTATTTAGCAAATGGTATATTCCTTTTATCATTATATTAAAATCTATATTTCACTTTGCAAAACTCTCTGTATTATCTTTCAATTACTCTACAAATCTAAAATTGTTCTAAAGATTAAAGTTTATTAAATCTTTAAAAAATCCTTTCCTGTCTAGATATTATAGTTCCTTCATACATGACTTTATTCCTCAAAGGGAAGACAAGGCATAAATCTATTAAGAAATTGAATTCAAGACATCAGATAAACTCCTTGTAAAGATGTCAACTCTTTCCAACCTGATCTACAGATTCAACACTATTCCAATCAAAATCCAAGCATGTTATTTTATGGTATTAACAAATGACTCTATACTTTCTATGAAAAGGGAAAAGACCCAGAACAGCCAACACATTATAGAAGAACAAAGTTGGAAGACTGACACTACCCAACTTCAAGATTTACTATAAAGCTCCAGTAATCAAGACAGTGTGGCATTGATAAAAGAAAAGAAAAATACATCAATGGAACAGAGTGGAGAGCCAGAAATAGTTGTTGACCAATAAAGTCAACTGATTTTACCAAAAAAACAAAAGCAATTCAATGGAGAAGGACAGTCTTTTTACAAAAAGTGCTGAAAGAACTGGACATCCACATTCAAAAACATGAATCTAGACACAGATCTTATATATTTCACAACAAGAAAACAAAATGAATCACAGGTCTAAATGTAAAATGCAAAACTTTACAACTCCTAGAAGGTAACATAGGAGAAAAATCTAGGTGACCTTGTTTATTTTTTTTTAACATCTTTACTGGCGTATAATTGCTTTACAATGGTGTGTTAGTTTTTGCTTTATAGCAAAGTGAATCAGCTATACATATACATATATCCCCATATCCCCTCCCTCTTGCATCTCCCTCCCACCCTCCCTATCCCACCCCTTTAGGTGGTCACAAAGTACCGAGCTGATCTCCCTGTGCTATGTGGCTGCTTCCCACTAGCTATCTATTTTACATTCTAGGTACAACACCAAAGGTATGATCAATGAAAGAAGAAATGAATAAGTTAAACTTCACTTCAATTAAAAAATTTTGCTCTGTGAAAGACACCATTAAGAGAATGATAATACAAGCCAAATATTGGGAGAAAATCTCTGTAAAACATGAATCTGATAAAGAACTTGTATCCAAAATACACAAATGACTCTTACAACTCAACAAGAATAAAAAATTTCAATTTAAAAATGGGCAAAATATCTGAATAGACACCTCACCAAAGAAGATATAAAGGTGGCAAATAAGCATATGAAAAGATCCTTAACATCACATGCCATTAAGGAATTGCAAGTTAAAACAAAAATAAGATACCACAACACACCTATTAGAATGGCTAAAATCCAGAACATTGACAACACCAAATGCTGAAGAGGATGTGGAGTAACAGGAACTCTCATTCATTGCTGGTAGGAATGCAAAATGGTACAGCCACTTTTTAAGACAAGTTTGGCAGTTCCTTGCACTATATTGATATTTCACCATAATATCCGGCAATTGCACTCCTTGATATTTGCTCAAGTGGATTGAAATCTTATGTCTACACAAAAATCTGCACACAACTTATAGCAGCATTATCCATAATTGCTAAAATCTGGAAGCAACAAAGATGTCCCTCAATGTACAAATGAATAAACAAGCCGACCAACATACATACAATGGAATATTATTCAGCCATATTATTAATTATTAATCAGCAGTATTATTGCTTATTAAAAGCAATAAGGTAGTGAGCCTTGAAAAGACATGGAGGGACTGTAAATGCATATTGCAAAGGGAAATAAGTCAACCTGAAAATGCTATGTACTGTATTATTCCAGGGAAGAAATGGGCTACACTTTGTGTTTCAAAACTATAATTTTTAGCATATGAAAGTTTTTATGAAATTAAAAACTTAAATGCAATTCTGTAAATGGCAAAACTATGGAAACAGTAAAAAGATCAGTGGTTGCCAGGGGCTCAAAGAGAGGAAAGGAAGGAAGACTAAACAAATGAAGCACAGGTTTTTAGGGAGGTGAAACCGTTCTGTTTGATAACATAATAGTGGATACATGACATTATACACCTGTCAAAATCCATAGAACTGTACAGAACAGAGTGTACTCTAATGTAAGCTATTAACTTTAGTTAATAATAATGTATAAATATTGGTTCATTAATTATAACAAATGTGCCACACTAATGCAATTTTGTTCCTAATAGGGGAAACTGTGAGGAAGCAGAGGAGGTATACAGGAACTCTGTGTACTTTCTGGTCAATTTTTCTGTAAACCTAAAACTGATCTAAAAATAAAGTCCACTAATTTTAAAAGGCATATAAGCTTGTGCACAATTAGCAGGCTAAGGAAGAAGTTTAGATGTTACCTTGATTTAAAGCTAGCTTTCATTTTTAGTGGAGAAATATCTGACCAACTATACAAAGGAAATGATGAACCAATTTCCTATGTTTTCTTGAAAGCAGAAGACCACAAAAAGAATAAACAAAATAAAACAAAACAAAGGACTGAAGAAGTGAATGACTCATATTCTTAGAGATTTAATTAAAAAGAGATTCCATGTCTAAAGTTAAGGACACTATTTTATCCTGTAGAAAAATCAAATGCCATTTTGAATGTAATTCTTTTTCATTCATCCACTCATTTATTTACCCTAATGATATTTATTGAACACCTAACAAGTGTTAAATAATGTAATAAATACTATGTATTAGTCATTGAGTATATTACAATGAAGTAGATGGACATGATCTCTGCCCTTAAAGGGATTATATCAATACTACAGAACTCAGGCAAGCAATCACACAATTACAATAGAGCCTGCCCAATATTATGTAAGGGAAATAACAAGGCACTAAGAAGGTGCCAAGAGTTGAATAATGGAGAGGTAGAAGTCCAGAATTGGAGTAGAGGGAAAAGACATGGAATAAAAAGTTAGTAGGTGGAATTAGCAAAGATGATAAAAGGGACAGGCAGAAAAAGTCTAAGCCTGAGGTAGATCTGTTACTTGAAACTTTGATTTGTGTGTGTGTGTGTGTGTATGAGGGGAAAGGTTGAGAGAGAGAGAGAGAGAGAGAGAGAGAGAGAGAGAGAGAGAGAGAGAGAAAGAGAGAGGGAGAGAGAGAGAGAGAGAGATGGAGAGATGGCAAATGTTGATGATTAGAGCAGGTTCATATTTGAACAAATAACTCTCCATTTA
The DNA here is from genome assembly GCF_005190385.1 of Monodon monoceros. Taxonomy (NCBI): domain Eukaryota; kingdom Metazoa; phylum Chordata; class Mammalia; order Artiodactyla; family Monodontidae; genus Monodon; species Monodon monoceros. The sequence continues at coordinate 41,797,730 of NW_021703781.1, forward strand.
AGCACGGAAACTGGATTGTATAAGATCAATTAAGAGGCTATTGCAAGGACTTCCCTGGTGGTCCAATGGTAGAGAATCCACCTTGCAATGCAGGGGACACAGGTTCGATCCCTCGTCAGGGAACTAAGATCCCACACGCTGTGGGGAAACTAAGTCCATGCTCCACAACTACTGAGCTCGCGTGCCTCAACTAGAGCCCACGAGCCACAAACTACAGAGCCCACCCTCCCTGGAACCCGCGAACCACAACTAGACAGAAAAAAACCCACGTACCACAACTAGAGAGAAGCCTGCGCGCAGCAACGAAGATCTTGCATGCCACAACTAAGACCCAATGCAGCCCCAAATAAATTTAATTAATTAAAAAAAAGGCAAGTTCATTAATTTAAAAAACAGAGACTATTTCAGTAACTTCTGAAGGAGATAATGGGAGACTAAAAAGTATGGTAGAGGTGATGGTGATGGAAAGTATACACTAATTAACAAATGTTTAGGAAGTATGTGTTACAGAACTCAGTAATTAATTGGATATGGGAAGTTAGGATGAGAAATGTATCAAGAATGGCTCCAGGTTTCCCTCCTGGTGCAACTGAGTGGGGGACAGTGCCCTTCACAGATATGGAATACATGAAGATTGAATTACGTGGGTAGACGATAAAGAGGTCAATGTCCCAGAGGTTTGTCTTTGATTTTTTTTTGTAATGTAAGTCTGGAAGCAAATAAATATATGAGTTGAGGATAAATATTTGGGAGATATAAATGGCAAATAAGTCATGGAAATGGATAAAATTACAATGAGATTCCCTTTTGAGATAGAGTAAGTAGTCTAAGAATTGAAAGGGAAGAACTTCAAGGGATTTCAAAATTTTGAAAAAGGAATACTTTTCTGAAATTTTGACTGCAAATCCTTTCAGACCAGACACAAAAATAGAAAAGCAGACAAATCTACAAGAGCAAATGCTTCAGGCAATTCTAAGTTAACCATAAAGATAATACAAACTTAGTCTGCGTAAACTGATGCATTCTCTCTCAAAGCATTTGCAATTGCAAAGACCTAAAAAGTGAGCTTGATTAGGAAAAAATTATTTTCAAATTGGTAGTTATATTACAAATGGGTAGTTATATATAAATTTGTAGTTATTATATCTATAATATACTCTCTTATAATTAGAAATTTTAAATTTCCAAATTTAAATTTAAATATTACATCTCAGACATTCTTTCAAAACCTCAAGAGCCTTAAAAGAAATAAATACAGTGGAATGAAGGTTGAGAAAACTGTAATTTTCTATCACAAAGCTCATTATCTGAAGGACACTGAAGCTTAGTCCTGACTATAGAACTGTTTGTCACAAGATTACATTCTTACATATACACTCTACCAAACGTAAAACAGCTAGCTAGTGGGAAGCAGCCTCATAGCACAGGGAGATCAGCTTGGTGCTTTGTGACCACCTAGAGGGGTGGGATAGGGAGGGTGGGACGGAGGGAGATGCAAGAGGGAAGAGATGTGGGGATATATGTATAACTGATTCACTTTGTTATAAAGCAGAAACTACCACACCATTGTAAAGCAATTGTACTCCAATAAAGATGTTAAAAAAATATTACATTCTTAACCTTGTAACTAAAACAAGTTAAATTGTACCAGGTGCTCTTTTGCTCCAGGTGGTGGCAGAGGGCTGGATTTATGATGTGCTATTTTCTCTTCTTTTTACAAGCTTTGTTACAGGAATTAGGTGTTAGAATTTTATGGCCTCATATGTCCCCTGAAAGATAACACTAAACTGTGTACCTTTGGCCTTCTCCATGTTCCATGATTTTGCTGAATTGTCATTGTGATTCTTCCCTAGCAGCCAATGACAAGAGATAAAAAGGTACCAAAAATGTCATTTATAATTGATAAGTGGCCAAAGACAGGCAGTCCAGGCCTCTATTTCTCAGCAGTCAGTTTTCTCAGGTTGATTTCTCATCCTTTAATCAGTCATTAAAATGAAAACAAAACAAAGCTCTGAAGTAATTTGTGAAGAAATTAATGTCATTGCTACAGAGTCCAAGCTCCTACTGTTCTTCGAATGACAGGCCAATAAATCGAGAGGTGTTCGGGTAAGAAATTGTGCCTTTATTTGGAAATCCAGCAGACGGAGAATATGGCAGACTACCATTTACTCCAAGTTAGAATACAGGCTTCTTTTATACTCAAAGGGGAGGGTACGTAGCTGGTTATTGCAAACTTCTTGGTGCTGTCCAAACCCCAGAGGGGATGCGATAATCCTTTGTTCTTGCACCTGTCCGACTACATCTGGTCAGAATGTTTCTGTAAACCCCCAATAAGATAAATATTATTTTCTGTTCTGCAACTTTTATCTTTCTCTACATGAATGAAAAGTGTTATACCTTTACAGGTCAGAGCCTTGAGAAAGTGCTATTATGTATAGTCAGGCTATAGGCAACATTCTTTTCAAAGATGCAGAGCCAGCATAACTAAGCACAGGCAACAGAGCACAAAGGTTAGAGCTAAAGGAATAGACTGTTCTTCTTTGTTACACCATTAGGAGGTGTGGTTATTTTTCTTGATTCACAGAACTTGTCAGCTAGATAATCAGTTAACTTAACCTATGAGTCACATAAAGAAACAGGGATAATTCCCTCACAGTTCCCATGCATTTGTGATATCATCAGCTATTATTTTAAAAAATAGGTGGGTACTGTCAACATTAACAAAACATTACCGTGTGCTTCTTATACTAGGCACTAATGATATAAAGAGTTAAAAAGGTATAGTTCTGCTGTCCCAATGTATTTGATATTACGCAGAGATGCTGTCTGAGAACTAGAGTACAAACAAAATTACTGTCTTCAGTGACAGGATTTGTGATGAAGATGTAAAATTCAGATTCTCCAGAGTTGTGGAAACATGTATTTGTGTGATAACTCCATATTATATGTGCAATAGACAGCCACCTGCTTTAGTTGTTTGGGGCATTCAACTGTTTGGTGTTAAGAAGCTGGCCCAGATGATAGCCGAAGGGCCCTTTCAGCCTTTAGATTGTTGATTCATTGCTGTCAAGATGCACCCCTACCCCAAAGCTACTTTCTGTTTATCCATGTTTTGTCATTCTAGAATGAAAATGATTCAGATCGTACTTTTTGCATTCCAAGTAAACATGGGCAAATGCAATCTTACAACACCACACTACTTAAATTGTTAAAGAAAACACTGACAAAAGAGCCATTTAAAATAACACACCACTAAAGATTGAGGTTGAGAGGAAAAATGATCTGAAATTGAATTACTTTGAGATCCCTCTGCTTTGAAAATTGGCTCCAGAAAGAGTTGAAAATCGCAATTAAAGTCTAAGGAAGTTTTAGGTGGTCTTTTCCCTACAATAAAAAAAATTCATCCAAGTCATTTTGATTTCAATGATTTCTTCTAATGAATCCATAAGCTGCAAAGTAGAGGCAAAGTGGCTCTTGGTTATCTTTAGCCAAAACTGCATACATAAAATAAATCAGAGCGATACATTTGATTTAAAAGATTCAAAGATGAACTGAAATATTTAATATTTAGTCTTTGTTATTCCCTAACCAGAAAGAAGAATCAGAGAAAGCCTATGAATAAAATATGTAAAGACCTTAAATGAAATTTAATATCCCTTTTTCCCATTCATCTTACAGCAAATGCGAAATTTATCTCAATGCTCCATGGGTTGCTTTATCTTTTAAAGTGCATAAAATCATCCTCTTACAGGTGTTATTTTGGTATGTCTTTTAATAAGTTCTAATTAGGTCTTTGTTTAAAATTAATAGACAAAAGTAAACTGTAAAACTTTACTCAAAACAAACAAGAAAACAATAAACACTGAAGCTCATTTGAATGGTCTTTTATGAAAAGGGTCTTTTTTTTCTCCTCTAGACCTGTCATTTTTCAAAGCTCTAAGATCAAAATTCCATAGAAAAGAGAACTTCCTTGAGTCACCCTGAGGCAAACTTACACCTACGAGACCCATTTCTTCCACTTTATTGTTTTCTGTTGTATCTTCCATAATTGATGTTTACCAACCTTGCCTCTCTCTTTCTGTCTCTCAGTTGATGATAGATGATTGATTGATAGGTAGAGATATAGATAATTTTCTTCTAGATATTAAGCACCTCTCTTCTAACCCCACACTCCTAGATCTTATCTGGGAATTGCTTAAAGATATTATCCAAGCATGACATTTTTCTTCTAATTATTTTTAGAAAAATATTAAACTTCTCCTACTTTACAGAGTACAAAATAAAAATGGGATAAACATAGAGTTGTCAAATAATAGATGTCATGAACATATTTCTGTTCCCTCCACATGAAATATTATCTTCCTCTTCTGGTACTATCCCTTAGTCCAACACCATTTAGGTATCAGCTGAAATGTAATTTCCCTTGTATAGTCTTCCTCACTGCCCTTTGGTTCAGCCAGGCCTTTGTATCTGCAGATTCTGCATCCACGGATTCAACCAACTGTGGATCAAAAACAACCACAAAAAAATATTCACAAAATTCCAAAAAGAAAAATTTGAATTTCTGCATGCCGGCAACTATTTACATTGTTAAATGTGAGTGATATTGTGATATTAATAGAGCCACTCGAGCTCAGGTATGAATAGTATGTTTTGTCCCATTCTTCTTATAAGCTATTACGTGTGTGTGTGTGTGTGTGTGTGTGTGTGTGTGTAGTGAGTTTCTTATAGACTACATATAGTTTGGTATTACTTTATTATACAATCTGAGAGTGTCTTTTAAATCGTGTGTATAGATAATTTGCATTTAAAGTGATTATTGATAAGTTTGGATTTAGGTCTATGTTATTCTTTGTTTTACTTGTTCCATTAGTTTTTAATTAGTTCATTTCCCCTTCCAGGCTTCTTCTGGGTCATTGAAACACTTTTTAGTATCCCATGTTAATGTATCTATTGTGTTTTGGTTATATTTCTTTGGACACTGACAAATGAATTTAAGAAAGAATGTCAGGTCTCAGGCTTCTGGCACCCTTTGCCACACTGGCTACTGTGGTCCTGTCCTAGAATTTCTAATGTCACGGCCATCTTCCTGTCCCAGTTGTTAGCTTGGCTATTTAATCACTTGTTCACAGCCTGATCTGACTTTATATGGGGTCACCAGAACAACTGCGCCACCTACCGAGCCAGAGTTGAAATCCACCATGGAAATGAGAAACACGGCACTTTTCTGCTCCAGCTAAAGCCCCACAGTTCAGTCAGCGGACTGCACTTGAAGAAAGTGACCTCTGATCAGTTGTGGTACCTAAGAAAGAACCTATTCTGTGGCACTCATTGGTAAACAAGAAAAATAACCCAAAGACACTACTGAAGGCCAATGTAACTGAAATGAGGTATACTACTAAGCAGAGATGAAGGAAGGTTACCAGAGAACTGAGTAATAATTCTGGAATGGAAATATCTGAAAAGAATTTGGACATCTTAGAAGAAACTGACCGGAGGCTTCTCAGAAGATGGCGGAAGAGTAAGATGCGGAGATCACCTTCCTCCCCACAGATACGTCAGAAATACATCTACACGTGGAACAACTCCTACAGAACACCTACTGAATGCTGGCAGAAGACCTCAGACCTCCCAAAAGGCAAGAACCGCCCCCCCCAACGTAGCTGGGTAGGGCAAAAGAAAAAAGAATAAACAGAGACAAAAGAATAGGGACGGGACTGCACCAGTGGGAGGGAGCTGTGAAGGAGGAAAGGTTTCCACACACTAGAAAGCCCCTTCACAGGTGGAGACTGCGGGTGGCGGAGGGGGAAAGCTTCGGTGCCGCGGTAGAGAGCGGTAGAGAGAGCACAGCAACAGGGGTGCGGAAGGCAAAGCGGAGAGATTCCCGCAGAGGATCAGGGCCGACCAGCACTCACCAGCCCGAGAGGCTTGTCTGCTCACCCGCCGGGGCGGGCGGGGCTGGGAGTTAAGGCTCTGGATTCGGTTGGAGCATCGGGAGAGGACTGGGGTTGGTGGCGTGAACACAGCCTGCAAGGGGTAAGTGCGCCACGGCTAGCCCGGAGGGAGTCCGGAGAAAAGTCTGGACCTGCTGAAGAGGCAAGAGACTTTTTCTTACCTCTTTGTTTCCTGGTGCACGAGGAGAGGGGATTAAGAGCGCTGCTTAAAGGAGCTCCAGAGACGGGTGCTAGCCGCGGCTAAAAGCGCGGACCCCAGAGACGGGCATGAGACACTAAGGCTGCTGCTGCCGCCACCAAGAAGCCTGGGTGCGAGCACAGGTCACTATCCACACCCCCCTTCCGGGGAGCCTATGCAGCCCGCCACTGCCAGGGTCCCGGGATCCAGGGACAACTCCCGCGGGAGAACGCACAGCACGCCTCAGGCTGGTGCAACGTCACGCAGGCCTCTGCCGCCGCAGGCCCGCCCCACACTCCGTGCCCCTCCCTCCCCCCAGCCTGAGTGAGCCAGAGCCCCCGAATCAGCGGCTCCTTTAACCCCATCCTGTCTGAGGGAAGAACAGACGCCCTCCGGTGACCTACATGCAGAGGCGGGGCCAAATCCAAAGCTGAGCCGCTGGGAGCTGTGAGAACAAAGAAGAGAAAGGGATATCTCTCCCACCAGCCTCAGAAGCAGTGGATTAAAGCTCCACAATCAACTTGATGTACCCTGCATATGTGGAATACATGAATAGGCAACGAATCATCCCAAAATAAGGAAGTGGACTTGAGAGCAAGATTTATTACTTTTTCCCCGTTTCCTCTTTTTGTGAGTGTGTATGTGTATGATTCTATGAGATTTTCTCTGTATAGCTTTGCTTCCACCATTTGCCCTAGGGTTCTATCCGTCCATTTTTTTTTTATTTTTTTCTTAATAATTATTTTTTATTTTAATAACTTTATTTTACTTTATCTTCTTTCTTTCCTTTCTTCCCTCCTTTAGACAACGAATCATCCCAAATTGAGGAGGTGGACTTTGAGAGCAAGATTTATAATTTTTTTCCCCTTTTCCTCTTTTTGTGAGTGTGTATGTGTATGCTTCTGTGTGAGATTTTGTCTGTATAGCTTTGCTTCCATCATGTGTCCTAGGGTTCTATCCGTCCGTTCTCTTTTTTGTTTTTTAAATTTTTTTTCTTTTTCTCTTAATAATTATTTTTTATTTTAATAACTTTATTTTATATTACTTTTTTTCTTTTACTTTATCTCCTTTTTTTCTTCCTTCCCTCCTTCCTTGCTTCCTCCCTCCCTCCTTTCTTTCTTCCTTTCTTTCTTTCTTTCTCTCTCTCTCTCTTTCTACTTCTACTAATTCTTTCTTTCTACTTTTTCTCCCTTTTATTCTGAGCCGTGTGGATGAAAGGCTCTTCGTGCAGCAGCCAGGAGTCAGTGCTGTGCCTCTGAGGAGGGAGAGCCAACTTCAGGACACTGGTCCACAAGAGACCTCCCAGCTCCACATAATATCAAACGGCAAAAATCTCCCAGAGATCTCCATCTCAACACCAGCACCCAGCTTCACTCAACGACCAGCAAGCTACAGTGCTGGACATCCTATGCCAAACAACTAGCAAGACAGGAACAAAACCTCACCCATTAGCAGAGAGGCTGCCTAAAACCATAACAAGTCCACAGACACCCCAAAACACACCACCAGAGGTGGACCTGCCCACCAGAAAGACAAGATCCAGCCTCATCCACCAGAATACAGGCACTAGTCCCCTCCACCAGGAAGCCTACACAACCCACTGAACCAACCTTAGCCACTGGGGACAGACACCAAAAACAACGGGAACTACGAACCTGCAGCCTGCAAAAAGGAGACCCCAAACACAGTAAGATAAGCAAAATGAGAAGACACAAAAACACACAGTAGATGAAGGAGCAAGATAAAAACCCACCAGACCTAACAAATGAAGAGGAAATAGGCAGTCTACCTGAAAAAGAATTCAGAATAATGATAGTAAAGATGATCCAAAATCCTGGAAATAGAATAGACGAAATGCAAGAAACATTTAACAAGGACCTAGGAGAACTAAAGATGAAACAAACAACGATGAACAACACAATAAATGAAATTAAAAATATTCTAGATGGGATCAGTAGCAGAATAACTGAGGCAGAAGAACGGATAAGTGACCTGGAAGATAAAATAGTGGAAATAACTACTGCAGAGCAGAATAAAGAAAAAACAATGAAAAGAACTGAGGACAGTCTCAGAGACCTCTGGGACAACATCAAATACACCAACATTCGAATTATAGGCGTTCCAGAAGAAGAAGAGAAAAAGAAAGGGACTGAGAAAATATTTGAAGAGATTATAGTTGAAAACTTCCCTAATATGGGTAAGGAAATATTTAATCAAGTCCTGGAAGCACAGAGAGTCCCATACAGGAAAAATCCACAGAGAAATACGCCAAGACACATATTAATCAAACTGTCAAAAATTAAATACAAAGAAAACATATTAAAAGCAGCAAGGGAAAAACAACAAATAACACACAAGGGAATCCCCATAAGGTTAACAGCTGATCTTTCAGCAGAAACTCTGCAAGCCCGAAGGGAGTGGCAGGACATATTTAAAGTGATGAAGGAGAAAAACCTGCAACCAAGATTATTCTACCCAGCAAGGTTCTCATTCAGATTTGATGGAGAAATTAAAACCTTTACAGACAAGCAAAAGCTGAGAGAGTTCAGCACCACCAAACCAGCTCTAGAACAGCTGCTAAAGGAACTTCTCTAGGCAAGAAACACAAGAGAAGAAAAAGACCTACAATAACAAACCCAAAACAATCAAGAAAATGGGAATAGGAACTTACATATCGATAATTACCTTAAAAGTAAATGGACTAAATGCTCCCACCAAAAGACACAGATTGGCTAAATGGATACAAAAACAAGACCCATATATTTGCTGTCTACAAGAGACCCACTTCAGACCTAGAGACACATACAGACTGAAAGTGAGAGGATGGAAAAAGATATTTCATGCAAATGGAAACCAAAAGAAAGCTGGAGTAGCAATTCTCATATCAGACAAAATAGATTTTAAAATAAAGACTATTAGAAGACACAAATAAAGACACTACCTAATGATCAAGGGATCGATCCAAGAAGAAAATATAACAATTGTAAATATTTATGCACCAAACATAGGAGCACCTCAATTCATAAGGCAAATACTAACAGCCATAAAAGGGGAAATCAACAGTAACACATTGATAGTACGGGACTTTAACACCCCACTTTCAGCAATAGACAGATCATCCTAAATGAAAATAAATAAGGAGACACAAGCTTTAAATGATACATTAAACAAGATGGACTTAATTGATATTTATAGGACATTCCATCCAAAAACAACAGAATACACATTTTTCTCAAGTGCTCATAGAACATTCTTCAGGATAGATCATATCTTGGGTCACAAATCAAGCCTTGGTAAATTTAAGAAAACTGAAATTGTATCAAGTATTTTTTCCGACCACAATGCTATGAGACTAGATATCAATTACAGGAAAAGATCTGTAAAAAATACAAACACATGCAGGCTAAACAATACACTACTTAATAACGAAGTGATCACTGAAGAAATCGAAGAGGACATAAAAAAATACCTAGAAACAAATGACAATGGAGACACGATGACCCACAACCTATGGGATGCAGCAAAAGCAGTTCTAAGAGGAAAGTTGATAGCAATACAATCCTACCTCAAGAAACAGGAAACATCTCGAATAAACAACCTAACCTTGCACCTAAAGCAATTAGAGAAAGAAGAACAAAAAACCCCCAAAGTTAGCAGAAGGAAAGAAATCATAAAAATCAGATCATAAAGAAATGAAAAAGAAATGAAGGAAACGATAGCAAAGATCAATAAAATTAAAAGCTGGTTCTTTGAGAAGATAAACAAAATTGACAAACCATTAGCCAGACTCATCAGGAAAAAAAGGGAGAACGCTCAAATCAATAGAATTAGAAATGAAAAAGGAGAAGTAACAACTGACACTGCAGAAATACAAAAGATCATGAGAGATTACTACAAGCAACACTATGCCAATAAAATGGACAACCTGGAAGAAATGGACAAATTCTTAGAAATGCACAACCTGTCAAGACTGAATCAGGAAGAAATACAAATTATGAACAGACCAATCACAAGCACTGAAATTGAAACTGTGATTAAAAATCTTCCAACAAACAAAAGCCCAGGACCAGATGCCTTCACAGGCGAATTCTATCAAACATTTAGAGAAGAGCTAACACCTATCCTTCTCAAACTCTTCCAAAATACAGCAGAGGGAGGAACACTCCCAAACTCATTCTACGAGGCCACTATCGCCCTGATACCAAAAGACAAGAATGTTACAAAGAAAGAAAACTACAGGCCAATACCACTGATGAACATAGATGCAAAAATCCTCAACAAAATACTATCAAACAGAATCCAACAGCACATTAAACGGATCATACACCATGATCAAGTGGGGTTTATCCCAGGAATGCAAGGATTCTTCAACATATGCAAATCAATCAATGTGATACACCATATTAACAATTTGAAGGAGAAAAACCATATGATCATCTCAATAGATGCAGAGAAAGCTTTCGACAAAATTCAACACCCATTTACGATAAAAACCCTGCAGAAAGTAGGCATAGAGGGAACTTTCCTCAACATAATAAAGGCCATATATGACAAACCCACAGGCAACATCATCCTCAATGGTCAATAACTAAAAGCATTTCCACTAAGATCAGGAACAAGACAAGGTTGCCCACTCTCACCACTCTTATTCAACATAGTTTTGGAAGTCTTAGCCACAGCAATCAGAGAAGAAAAGGAAATAAAAGCTATGCAAACTGGAAAAGAAGAAGTAAAGCTGTCACTGTTTGCAGATGACATGATACTATACATAGAGAATCCTAAAGATGCTACCAGAAAACTACTAGAGCTGATCAATGAATTTGGTAAAGTTGCAGGATACAAAATTAATGCACAGAAATCTCTGGCATTTCTATATACTAATGATAAAAATCTGAAAGTGAAATCAAGAAAACACTCCCATTTACCATTGCAACAAAAAGAATAAAATATCTAGGAATAAACCTACCTAAGGAGACAAAAGACCTGTATGCAAAAAATTATAAGACACTGATGAAAGAAATTAAAGATTATACAAACAGATGGAGAGATATACCATGTTCTTGGATTGGAAGAATCAACATTGTGAAAATGACTCTACTACCCAAAGCAATCTACAGATTCAATGCAATCCCTATCAAACTACCACTGGCATTTTTCACAGAACTAGAACAAAAACTTTCACAATTTGTATGGAAACACAAAAGACCCCGAATAGCCAGAGCAATCTTGAAAATGAAAAATGGAGCTGGAGGAATCAGGCTCCCTGACTTCAGACTATACTACAAAGCTACACTAATCAAGACAGTATGGTACTGGCACAAAAACAGAATGATAGATCAATGGAACAGGATAGAAAGCCCAGAGATAAACCCACACACATATGGTAACCTTATCTTTGATAAAGGAGGCAGGAATGTACAGTGGAGAAAGGACAGCCTCTTCAATAAGTGGTGCTGGGAAAACTGGACAGCTACATATAAAAGTATGAGATTAGAGCACTCCCTAACACCATACACAAAAATAAGCTCAAAATGGATTAAAGACATAAATGTAAGGCCAGAAACTATCAAACTCTTAGAGGAAAACATAGGCAGAACACTCTATGACATAAATCACAGCAAGATCCTTTTTGACCCACCTCCTAGAGGAATGGAAATAAAAACAAAAATAAACAAATGGGACCTAATGAAACTTCAAAGCTTTTGCACAGCAAAGGAAGCCATAAACAAGACCAAAAGACAACCCTCAGAATGGGAGAAAATATTTGCAAATGAAGCAACTGACAAAGGATTAATCTCCAAAATATACAAGCAGCTCATGCAGCTCAATAACAAAAAAACAAAAAACCCAATCCAAAAATGGGCAGAAGACCTAAATAGACATATCTCCAAAGAAGATACACAGACTGTCAACAAACACATGAAAGAATGCTCAACATCATTAATCATTAGGGAAATGCAAATCAAAACTACAATGAGATATCATCTCACACCAGTCAGAATGGCCATCATCAAAAAATCTAGAAACAATAAATGCTGGAGAGGGTGTGGAGAAAATGGAACACTTTTGCACTGCTGGTGGGAATGTAAATTGATACAGCCACTGTGGAGAACAGTATGGATGTTCCTTAAAAAACTATAAATAGAACTATCATATGACCCAGCAATCCCACTACTGGGCATATACCCTGAGAAAACCGTAATTCAAAAAGAGGCATGTACCAAAATGTTCACTGCAGCTCTATACAATAGCCAGGAGATGGAAGCAACCTAAGTGTCCATCATCGGATGAATGGATGAAGAAGATGTGGCACATATATACAATGGATTATTACTCAGCCATATAAAGAAACGAAATTGAGTTATCTGTAGTGAGGTGGATGGACCTAGAGTCTGTCATACAGAGTGAAGTAAGTCAGAAAGAGAAAGACAAATACCGTATGCTAACACATATATATGGAATTTAAGAAAAAAAATGTCATGAAGAACTTAGGGGTAAGACAGGAATAAAGACACAGAACTACTAGAGAATGGACTTGAGGATATGGGGAGGGGGAAGGGTAAGCTGTGACAAAGCGAGAGAGAGGCATGGACATATATACACTACCAAACGTAAGGTAGATAGCTAGTGGGAAGCAGTTGCATAGCACAGGGAGATCAGCTCGGTGCTTTTTGACCACCTGGAGGGTGGGATAGGGAGGGTGGGAGGGAGGGAGACGCAAGAGGGAAGAGATATGGGAACATATGTATATGTATAACTGATTCACTTTTTTATAAAGCAGAAACTAACATACCATTGTAAAGCAATTATACTCCAATAAAGATGTAAAAAAAAAAAAGAAACTGACCATTTGAGATAATGTTTACCATGAAAAATCAAAGCCTCATAACATGTTAAAATGTAATTATTTTTAATTAAAAATACATGATATATAGTAGTATGTAATGGCATACATGGGAAAAGAATTTTAAAAAGAGTGGATATATGTATAACTGATTGCGTTTGCTGTATAGCAGAAACTAATATAACACTGTAAATCAAGTATACTCCAATAAAAATTAATTTTAAAAAATATGATAAAACATATGATCAGCATAAAATATAACCCTGAGCAACAAAATCCTGGTTTTCCAGAATTTTCTCAGAGAATGTAATTATTACTATTTTGTTGTTGTTGGAAACCCTCCTGATAACAAGGAGAATTTGTCACCTGCATGAACAGTAAATTGCGAAATGTTTCAAAATATCTCAAAAAAATTAAAGAAATTTATGGTGTAATTTTAGATTACAAGTAGATGATCAAAGAGTAAGGACAGCTTTTGCAGAAGCCAGATCAAAAATATTCACTGAAAGAAAGTGTCTAGGCTTAAGCAAACACTAAAGAGTCTTGAAAAAACAAAAATTCTAGTGCAAAATCCCCAAATTTGGGAACAAAGAAAAGAGTATAAATAATTGAAAGATGGAATTCAATGGAAATATTACAAGTTTTATGGAGGATATTATTAAACTTTCAGAGGGAAAAGAGTCCTACATGAAGCTAACCCAAGGACAGAAAAACTCAAGTATGTCGTCTGTTCAACACTGCAAGACAAGTAGGAGGCTTAACTACCACCACCTTCAGAAAACCATAGCTGTTCTACAAAAGCAGATTCCAAAAAGAATTTGGAGAGGAAAAAGCAGAACATACCAAAAGTTAAAATGCAGTAGAACAAAATTCAAGAACTAAAGAAAAAATTACCAAAAAAGTCCAGTTAAATCCTCATAAAACTCTTCTATTTTAAAAAGATAGTCTGGGCATAGTCTTTATGAGATTTTACTTAGGCTTTCACCTTGAGTACAGGGTCTGACTTCTAATCTTCGAGTGTACATACATAGATACATATACCTCAGAATTTCAACTCTAAAGTTTGCTGTTTCAGTAAAAAAAGAAAGTATTCATTGCATATGAAGACCACTTCAAACTTCAGAATCTTATAGATTTAGCTACTTATTATAATTTATATCTTGTACCTCATATAAACAAAATGATTTAATTATAATAATTACACTTATAAATATATGTTTTGTGTAATATATTTAAATTTTTATTGCCTTAAAAATGATTGCAAATGATATATTTAACTCAGAAATTGAAGTTGTTTCTTTGAACATTAGTAAAGCTACATAGTTTCTAATATATCTGTTGAAAAATATTTTGCATTAAAGATGAAGATTTGATTTGTTATGCATACCTCAGATTAGCAGTTGTAATCTCATTTTCCAGCCAACAAATAATCTGAACTGTTGTATTTACTATAGATAAATTACCCTCTGTTCTTCCCTTAAAAATACATTACAAAAAAAAAAGGTAGCTGTCTTCTGAACCATAATCATTTGCTGCTGAAAGTTAGTGTACAAAGCCTCAAATGGTGAAAAGGTAGACATAAAAAGTAAATGATCCTTTAATCACCTCATTGTAAATGTTTACAAGAAAAGTATTGCAGGCCTGATGTGTGAACTTCTTGTTCCCTTTACTGCAATCTCCAGCAAAATTATTGTTAAATGCTTTGCTAAACTTCCCCATTTACAAAACATGTTCTTATATTACTGCCATTTCTTAGTTTGATGGAGCTATACATCCCCGGATATGTGCTGAAACAGAGCCTATCCATGTTACTACAGCTATTTGACCAGGTCATCAAATAATTTGTATCCTAAATACTACATCTAAGGGAATGTGCTTCTTTGAGCTTTTCTGAGTCAGGTGACAGAATAAGAAAATGGCAAAGTTGGAAATAATCTTTGAGCTACTTAAGGGTATAGATAATATTATCTGTTCTACACATTCATGTTAGAATAAGTAAACAAAAGCAAGCCCATCCAAAGAGAATTGTAGGTATTAAAGTTTAACTTGGACCTCCAGCAAATGTATCAAATTCTGCAAATGAATACTTGTAACCATACTTTTTCCCATATTAAGAATTATGAAGTCATGGTAAGATTTTATGGTAAGCAAGTAACTAGTGTCAATCACAACTCCTGGGCAATGAGAATTTACTATTGTAGAGACAAAATGATAGCATGGTTAAACATATGCACCCTGAAGTCAAACTTCTTGGGTTGAATCCCTAGTCCACCATTAAAAAAATAGTGTAAATATTGGGGAATTACTTAAACTTCTTGTGTCTCACTTCATCATCTATACAATGAGGATAATAATAGCTGCCTCATGGTGTTGTTATGAAGCTTATATATGTTAATACATTTTTAAAAAGCAGTTTGGCATCATCTTTGATGTTAAAAAAGTCATGGGATTGGTTCCCCTCCAAGTGACCATAACAGAGAGAAATACCAAATGCAGACTGTCAAATGTAGAGTACATTTGATATTTGCCTTAAAAAATACTAGATATCATTATCTGTTGAACTCATGTTTCTCACTCAACTCATCTTATAAAATAGCTAATAATTTTTCAGTATATATTAATACTAGATACAATTGAATGTTCTACATGTGTTACTTCCTTTAAAATTCAATCTTTTAAGAAAATAATAATTATTCCCATTTTCTAAATAAGGACACTGAAACTTTAAAAATTTAAATCACCTTAAAGATGACTTTTAAGTGGCAGTCCAACAAGTTCAGTGTAATTTGTAAATTCTCTAGTTTAACCAGTAGATCAGCTACTGATAATCTGAGGCTTAGTTTGAAGCTAATGAAAAGTTATCCCAGGACTGCTGGGAAAGTCAGAGAATGCCTGTTGCAGTTCATGCTATGGACGCTCCCAGCCTTGGTCTGGAACCCTTGCATTTTCTAGGTTAACCTAGGTTGTTAAATAAATAAATAAAACTCTTCTCTATTGATCTTCAATAATGTCTCTTCAAAATACTTGGGGTGAAGAAGCAGAATAAATTCTGAAAGAAATAATAAAAGGAAATCTTGTTGGAAAATGCAGGTCTTAATTACACATCAAAAAGAAACTATCTCACACCGGTCAGAATGGCCATCGTCAAAAAATCTAGAAACAATAAATGCTGGAGAGGGTGTGGAGAAAAGGGAACACTCTTGCACTGCTGGTGGGAATGTGAATTGGTACAGCCACTATGGAGAAGAGTATGGAGGTTCCTTAAAAAACTACAAATATAGAACTACCATATGACCCAGCAATCCCACTACTGGGCATATACCCTGAGAAAACTGTAATTCAAAAAGAGTCATGTACCAAAATGTTCACTGCAGCTCTATACAATAGCCAGGAGATGGAAGCAACCTAAGTGTCCATCATCGGATGAATGGATAAAGAGGATGTGGCACATATATACAATGGAATATTACTCAGCCATATAAAGAAACGAAATTGAGTTATTTGTAGTGAGGTGGATGGACCTAGAGTCTGTCATACAGAGTGAAGTAAATCAGAAAGAGAAAGACAAATACCGTATGCTAACACATATATATGGAATCTAAGAAAAAAAAATGTCATGAAGAAATTAGGGGTAAGACAGGAATAAAGACACAGACTTACTAGGGAATGGACTTGAGGATATGGGGAGGGGGAAGGGTAAGCTGTGACAAAGTGAGAGAGTGGCATGAACATAAATACACTACCAAACGTAAGGTAGATAGCTAGTGGGAAGCAGCCGCATAGCACAGGGAGATCAGCTCGGTGCTTTTTGACCACCTAGAGGGGTGGGATAGGGAGGGTGGGAGGGAGGGAGACACAAGAGGGAAGAGGTATGGGAACATATGTATAACTGATTCACTTTGTTATAAAGCAGAAACTAACACACCATTGTAAAGCAATTATACTCCAATAAAGATGTTAAATAAATAATAAATAAATTAAGAAAAGAAACTTTCAGAATAAAATATTATTAGGTTTTCTATCTGAAAGATGGACTACTGTAGTTACTTCCTATTGTCACAGCAACCACTTGCTTTTTATTTATAGAAACCTTGGCCGTCATCCCCTTTTGAAATTCACCAAAATTCATTCCCCCTTCCAGAGTCAGCCTGCATCCAATAATTGATCCATGTGGGAATACAAATGCTTGACTCTCTTCCCTATCTGGGACAGCTTTGAAGGGTTATTCCATTTTAAAGATTATTCATCTGTAGCACTGGCTCAGACTTCCACAGAAACATGATCACTGCTTTACTTCATCCTCTGCCCAATCTTTCCTTCGTTTCCCTTCGGCAGATGTTAATCTTAAAAACACTTCTAATAGATCTTCTGCATGCTAATCTTTATCTCAGAATCTGTTTCTCAGGGATCCCAACTGACTAGAGCAAGTTTATTAGTAGAGTATATTTTCTCTCTAAGCAAACCTTTCACCAAAGAAGCTCTATTATCAAATATTTTATGGGCCATGAGTGAAGTGGTTTAGATTTGGAGCTGTACTTCATTGAAATACATTTTTTTGTTTCATTTTAATTTTCAGTGTTTTTTTTTTTAATATGTCAAACTGGCTTAATTGGCTGCCTATGCTCCTTTAACTTTTTGGAACACTGAAGGCTGTTCCTGCTTATAATTTTTGCAAAGGCCAGATGATCTGACTTTCTTCATAAATTATTTTCTTCATAATTTCTAACTTTGGATCTCAGTCATCATAAAACAGAGAGTTTTGAAATAAATCTTGTGGTTATATAGTTGAGAGATTTGGATAGACAATATTCACATCTCCTATCTCATACGGAAATATTTTGATATTGCAAATCCAATTTAGTTTATAATTCTTTTTATTTGGAATTTCCATTATAAATCTGAGCCTTTTGGCAGATGCTGAAATTTATTTCTTGCTTTTGAATTTGTGTTTAGCTATAACAAATCCTTTGTGGTCTGACCTTTCCTAATTCTTAACAACTTATTCCCACTATTATATTCCCAAGCCACCAGAGCAAGAAGAATTTGTTTTTACCCATTTTAAAAATTTCATGGTAAGAAGAAACAGAATTGGATTTTAATAGCTCAACATAAGCAGAAGGCAAAGGCAATCTTCTAATCTTCAAATATGAAGGCTAATTATGTAGAAGGTGATGCCCAGATGTCCTCTCTTCCCTTTAGGCACAGAACAAGAGTAATTAGGTTTAAGTTTAACATGGGGGATTCAGAAAATCACACTCAGGAAATCATCAAGCAGCCAGGCTATTCTTAGAGATGACTGCATTGAAACTTCACAAAAAGAGAACAACCAACTCTTTGCTGCAAACCCTTATTTAAAGGAGATCCTACATTCAATGTAAGACAAAATGAAAAAGAACTGATGTTTAGGAAAACGTGTGTGGGTTGTTCAGTAAAAGCGTTACTAGGAATTTCTAAGTATTATTCATGAAACATTACATTGGTTCAAATTTTAATGAATCATGTATTTATTGAGTTATTATTTATTCAATTTTATACTAGGGAAAGGAGTAGAAATACTTTAGATTTTTTTGACACTGTAATGTTCAATTTCAGGGCTTATTTGAAAATCAAATCATGGAGCCTAAATTATCTTCTGTGTATATAAAACCAAAGAAACTGTTGTCTAGAAACAATATAAGAAAATATTGCCAGATGTGACTATATATTTATTTTAAACTGTGATGATGATATTAAATATATAACACCTAAGGGGCTAAAATCAATGATGAACAATGAGTTAGTACTGATACAAAATCAATACAGAATACCCAATAGAAAAATTGGCAAAAAAAAAAAAGAAAAAACAGATAAATCACTTGACAAATTGGTAAATTTCTAGGTAATATAAAACTGTACTTGGGAGAAAATGTTTGCAAATGAAGAGACCAACAAAGGATTAATCTCCAAAATATACAAACAGCTCATGCAGCTCAATATCAAAAAACAAACAACCCAATCAAAACCTCGGCAGAAGACCTAAATAGACATTTCTCCAAAGAAGACATAGATGGCCAAAAAGCACATGAAAAGATGCTCAGCATCATTAATATTAGAGAAATGCAAATCAAAACAACAGTGAGGTATCATGTCACACCAGTCAGAATGGTCATCATCAAAAATCTAGAAACAATAAATGCTGGAGAAGATGTGGAGAAAAGAGAACCCTCTTGCACTGTTGGTGGGAATGGAAATTGGTACAACCATCATGGAGAACAGTATGGAGGTTCCTTAATAAACTAAATATAGAACTACCATACAATCTAGCAATCCCACTCCTGGTCATGTATCTGGAGAAAACCATAATTTGAAAAGATATATGCACCCCAATGTTCATTGCAGCACTATTTACAATAGCCAAAACATGGAAGCAACCTAAATGTCCATCAATAGAGGAGTGGATAAAGAAGAGGTGGTATATATACACAATGGAATATTCCTCAGCCATAAAAAAGAGGGAAATAATGCCATTTGCAGCAACATGGATGGACCTAGAGATTGTCATACTGAGTGAAGTAAGTCAGACAGTAAAAGACAAATATATGATACAACTTACATGAGGAATCTAAAAAATAGAACTTATTTACAAAACAGAAATAGAGTCACATATGGAGAAAACAAACTTATGGTTACTAGGGGAGAATGGGGGCAGTAAATTGGGAAGCTGGCATTGACATATACACACTACCATATACAAAATATACAACTAATAAGGACCTACTGTATAGCACAGGGAACTCTACTCAATACTCTGTAATGACGTACATGGGAAAAGAATCTAAATCAGAGTGGATAGGGAGAGACATTCAAGATGGCAGAAGAGTAAGACGTGGAGATCACCTTCCTCCCCACAAATACATCAGAAATACATCTACATGTGGAACAACTCCTACAGAACACCTACTGAATGCTGGCAGAAGACCTCAGTCTTCCCACAGCAAACATCATACTCTATGGTGAGAAACTGAAAGCATTTCCTCCAAGATCAGGAACAAGACAAGGCTGTCCACTCTCCCCACTCTCATTCAACATAGTTTTGGGAGTTGTAGCCATGGCAATCAGAGAAGAAAAAGAAATAAAAGGAATACAATTTGGAAAGGATAAGTAAAACAGTCACTGTTTGCAGATGACATGATACTATACATAGAAAATCCAAAAGATCCCACCAGGAAACTACTAGAACTAATCAGTAAATTTGATAAGGTTGCAGTATACAAAATTCATGCACAGAAATCTCTGGCATTCCTATACACTAACAATGAAAAATCAGAAAGAGAAATTAAGGAAATACTCCCATTTACCACTGCAACAAAAAGAATAAAATACCTAGGAATAAACCTACCTAAGGAGGTGAAAGACTTGTACTCAGAAAACTATAAAGTACTGATGAAAGAAATCAAAGATGACATAAACAGATGGAGAAATATACCATGTTCTTGGATTGGAAGAATCAATATTGTGAAAATGACTACACTACCTAAAGCAATCTACAGATTCAATGCAATCCCTATCAAACTACCAATGGCATTCTTCACAGAATTAGAACAAAAAAAATTACAATTTGTATGGAAACACAAAAGACCCCAAATAGCCAAAGCAATCTTGAGAAAGAAAAATGGAGCTGGAGGAATCAGGCTCCCGAACTTCAAACTATACTACAAAGCTACAGTAATCAGTACAGTATGGTACTGGCACAAAAACAGAAATATAGATCAATGGTATGGGATAGAAATCCCAGAGATAAACGCACGCACATATGGTCACCTAATTTACAACAAAGGAGGCAGGAACATACAATGGAGAAAAGACAGCCTCTTCAATAAGTGGTGCTGGGAAAACTGGACAGCTACATGTAAAAGAATGAAATTATAACACTCCCTAACACCATACACAAAAATAAACTCAAAATGGATTAAAGGTCTAAATGTAAGACTGGACACTATAAAACTCTTAGAGGAAAACATAGAAAGAACACTCTTTGACATAAACCACAGCAAGATCTTTTTTGACCCACCTCCTTGAGTAATGAAAATAAAAACAAAAATAAACAAATGGGACCTAATGAAAATTAAAAGCTTTTGCATAGGAAAGGAAATCATAAAAAAGACTAAAAGACAACCCTCAGAATGGGAGAAAACATTTGCAAATGAAACAACAGACAAAGGATTAATCTCCAAAATATGCAAACAACTCATGGAGCGCAATATCAAAAAAACAAACAACCCAATTAAAAAATGGGTGGAAGACCTACATAGATATTTCACCAGAAAAGACATACAGATGGCCAAGAGGCACATGAAAAGCTGCTCAACATCACTGATTATTAGAGAAATGCAAATCAAAACTACAATGAGGTATCACCTCACGCTGGTCAGAATGGCCATCATCAAAAAACCTAGAAACAATAAATGCTGGAAAGGGTGTGGTATAAAAGGAACCCTCCTGCACTGTTGACGGGAATGTAAATTGATACAGCCACTATGGAGAAGAGTACGGAGGTTCCTTAAAAAACTAAAAATAGAACTACCATATGACCCAGCAATCCCACTACTGTGCATATACCCTGAGAAAACCGTAATTCAAAAAGAGGCATGTACCACAACGTTCACTGCAACACTATTTACAATAGCTAGGACATGGAAGCAACCTAAATGTCCATCGACAGATGAATGTATAAAGAAGATGTGGCACATATACAATGGGATACTACTCAGCCATAAAAAGGAACGAAATTGAGTTATTTGTAGTGAGGTAGATGGACCTAGAGTCTGTCATACAGAGTGAAGTAAGTCAGAAAGAAAAAAACGAATACCGTATGCTAGCACATCTATATGGAATCTAAAAAAAGTGGTACTGATGAACCTAGGACAGGGCAGGAATAAAGACGAAGACATAGAGAATGGACTTGAGGACATGGGGGTTGGGGGAATGGTAAGCTGGGATGAAGTGAGAGAGTGGCATGGACATATATACACTACCAAATGTAAAATAGACAGGTAGTGGGAAGCAGCAGCCTAGCACATGGAAATCAGCTTGGTTCTTTGCGATGACCTAGAGGGGTGGGATAGGGAGGGCAGGAGGGAGGGAGGCTCAAGAGGGAAGGAATGGGGGATATATGTACGCATATGGCTGATTCACTTTGTTATACAACAGAAACTAGTGCTAGTACAATTGTGAAGCAATTATACTCCAATAAAGATGTATTTAAAAACAAACAAACAAACAAAAAAACAGAGACAGTATGTCTTCTCCCACCAAATGTACTGCTGATCTCAGAGGATCACCCCTGGTTCTTAATTAAAGGGGAAAGATCAGAATTCCCTTTAAGTTGAAATTCCAGGTCCCTCCTACAACTATAGGGCTATCAGAGTCCCTTGGGAGGAAGGACCTATAGGTGAATTTAAAAATATGAAAAGTTCCGTTATTTAAAAAGAGGGAAAAAAATCACCTCCCAACACATATACCTTTTCCCATACATATAGTTCTCTACTGTAGCATTAAAGTGCTACAGTAAAGAAAGAACACACAAAAATAAATTGAAAAGGAGGTAATATATCATAGTAGTTCAGAGTTGGCTTCTAGATTCAGACTGATAAAGATCCAGTCCCATATATACCACATGGAGCTGTAAGACCTGGGGCAAGTTATTTAAAGTTCCTGAAGCTGATTTTTTGTATCTGTAAAATGATGATAACAATAGTGTCTATTATTATGAGGATTAAATGAGAAAATCACTTTAAAACACATAACCCTTGGCACACAGTGATGCTAAATATTAAAAATCAATAGCAAGTAATGAATATGACTAAAACTAATTCACATAGCAGGATAAGTATTTGATAGAGGAAAATCAATAGTATAGGTAAGGATAGTACAGCACAATATGAAGACTACGTACCATATGATTCAAACTATATGACATTCTGGAAATGGCAAAACTATACAGATAGTAAAAAGATGAGTTATTGTCTAAGAGCAGTTTTTGGGGAGGGAGAGATAAACAGGTAGAACAGAGAGTTTTTAGAGGAGTGAAACTGTTCTCTACGATAGAGTTAAGGTGGATATATGTCATTATACATAGTATACAACCACATAGAATATACACCACAATAAACCCTAATGTAAACTATGAATTTCAGTTAATAACAGTGCATTAATATTGATACATTAATTTTAACAAAAGGTCTACAGGAACAGTAAGTGTAAATACTAGAGAAAATTGTAAGGCATGAAGGTAGGGAAGGTATGTGGAAACTTTTTGTATTTTATCAATTCTTCTATAAACTTAACTTCTTTTCTAAAAGAAGTATATTATTAATTAATGTCTTAATTAATATATTAAACATTGATATAAAATGCTTTAAAGTGAAATATGGCACCAGGTCCTACTAGTCAGCATCTAATGATGGTGTATCAATATTACTGGAGACGATTCCCAAAGCAAAACAGAAATCTGATGTAGCAATTTGAGAACAAGTTAGAGGTTCAATTCACATATAATTTCTGTCAAGCTGTTGTGTAGATAAGAGCATCATCAAGACCCTCCTCTTTAGCTGTTCTTAAATAAAAAGGGAAAATCAGGCACAGAGCCCTAAAAATCACAGAGAATTACTTGGTAGTGATCAGAGTATGGCCTGCTGTCAATCATAAAGACATCTCAGAAGATCATCAAGTTCATCTCTGGCATTAAGTCAATACATTTTTGTTCTTCAATTCCTTCTCCACATAAGGCTTAAGGATACAAAAACAGATCATTAAAACAATTTTTGATTCCTTGGGTCCATGGTCAGCCAATAATCTTAATTTTAAAAAAATCCATATAGCAGCTACTGCTTTTAAATATTCATCACTAACATTTATTAAATGCTTTTACCTTGAATCTATTCACCACTTTGTAAAAAACTCCATAGAATATGACAGAAATTATTAAAACAGTCATGAGAGACAGTTATATATTTCAATAACAATAATTATGCTATTTCTAAAACATTCCAAATCTCATTAAATTTTTAAAGGTTTTACACTGCAATTAGGCCATATGTAACTTCTCTTTGGTTTTTATAGGGGCTACAAAAAGACCTAGTTATAAAAAATATAATTTATAACTGGAATTCTCTAACAAAATATGATGCATCAAAAATGCTTGACTGAACTGAAATATTGTCAGAATTTGCATCTGGTTTCACATGAGTATCCAGAAAACTTGCTTAGCACTTCTGAGACTGATAGTTAAACTTAATTTAGATTGTTGGTTCTGAATTTTTTTATGAGGAGCTTGTGTTACCTTTGTGGATATAGTCTCCTTCACATGCCTTTAGCACACAGAATACCCATTCACTTCACTGGGAATTCAGAATGCTTCAAGGCTGACTAAGTCCTCTGTGGAAACCAGAATTGTAGTAAAACCCACTTCAGCTCATCTGAGAGGTAGCCAGGTGGCAATTTCAAATAGTCAATGGTTTATGTAATCCAGCCTTCAAGGGAGTGATCAAGTCAGAGATAAGAAGTGAAGTAAAAAGTTGAACCCAATAATAACTCCAAAACTTAGAGGATAAAGAAATGAGGAGACATCAATAAAATAATATTGAAGAGAGGACATATTAAAATAGAAGGAGGACTAAGAGAAAATACTGTCCTGGAAGTCAGGTGAAAACGTCATTCATTAAAGAATATCCTACACATTATTAAGCTAAAGCAAGATACTGAAGAGTATGTACAGTAAAAAACAGAGATTTAAAAATGGGAGAATAGATAGACATATGTCTATATGCCAAAGACTGTATACAGATAGATACATACATAGATAGATATTGATACTTATATCCATTACTGTATGCATAAAACATTTCTAGAAAACTACACAGGATGTATTAACAGAGGTTATCTCCAGGGAGTAACTGGAGAAGGAATGGAGTAAAACCTTTACCCAGTTTACAAAATTTTTTTCTGATTGGATTTTTTACATATGCCAATGTGGTATACAGAATAATGGCTCCTAAAAGACTCAAGGTTGCCCATGCCCTAATCTCTATGAAAAGGTTAAAATGAACTTTCCAGATGTAATTAAATTTATAAAACGAAAAATAGATTATCCTGGATTATTTGGGAGGGCCCAATCTAATAACACAAATCCTTAACAGCAAAGAACCTTCTCTGTTTGGAGTCAGAGAGATATGTTAAAAGGAGAAGTCAGAAAGATTCCAAGTGAGAAGTACTCCACATGTTGGCTCTCAGATGTAGGGGTCACGTGTGAGGGACAGAGTGAAGCCTTGAGGAACTAACAGCAGCCCCCTGCTGATAGCCAGCAAGAAAACAGGGACTTCCATGTTGTAAAATACATGGGACTGAATTTGGCCAACAACCTAAATGGGTTTAGAAATGAATACATCTCCAGAGCCTCCAGTAAGGATACAACCCTGCCAATACCTTGATTTCAGCCTTGTGAGACTCCAAACAGAACTTCAATCCAGCTGAGCCATGATGTACTCAGACTGCTGATCAACAGAGCTGTGAGGTCATATACACCTATGTTATTTTAAGCTGCTGAATTTGTGGCAATTTGTTACAATAGCAATAGAAAGCTAATACCATCAATTTAATAATGAAATTTTTAAGATAAATCTTTGAATAGAGATGAATAAATAAGTGTAAAATTTTGAAAAATTTATAAAATAAAGAATATTTGAAAAAAAGTTTCAAATCTGAAACATTATTACGTATGATTGACCTACTCCATCTTCACAAGTGAGCCTGAGGTTCTTCCTTATATTATACTGTTGTGAAATTTCTCTCTTATACACTGCCTCAATGATAGAGTTTCAATCAATTCGCCCAAAAGATGACAAAGTTTCCTAATAGCTCTTACCTTAGGACATTGTTTTTTCTATAGCATAAAATTTGCTCTTTATTCATTTCATTTACTTTCAGTTGTTTATGTCATGCCTATTGTTTGCATGCCTATTATCATCTATTGTGCCTAATTTATCCCAAAGAATATACAGTTTTCAATCCTCTTACATTTGGATTTGGAGAACTGTAGTGAATTTTAAATATTCTTATGATTTTAGAAGAATCTATACTTTAAAAATGTCTTTAATTTATTATATGGATTTATTTAACTTCACTGTGCTAAGTTCTGCTCCCTCAACCTGGGACCATATATTATTATGATATTTCTCACACAAACCTGAAGGTTTGCTTTATTTGTCCCTCTTCTGTGAGAGAAAAAGGATTAGAAGTCCAAATAAATTTTCATGAAAATAATGTCATAAAAGATCATTACATAGAGAAAAGGGTCTCAAAGTATCCAATAAATACCTATTTGAATTAGTAATGTCATTGAAATCTTATGTGTACAGCCCAAAAATGTACACTTTTCTGTCTGCTTCATATTCAAGTTCATATAAGGCCAGCAGGAGAAAAAGAGTCTTCTCATAGTGGTAAGAAGTATGCAAGAATATAACCTGAAAAGCAAGCCTTTACAGAAAGAAGGAGAAAGTCTGCATCAAAGAAGATAGGCAAGGTTATGTTTGGCTACAACCAAGAGAATTCTCAGTGAATTGTGTGACCACTTGGAGCCTACTAGAGCACTGCTCTATATTATCTTCATTCCTGGATCCATTCAGTCAAAGCAGACTCTGAGTGTATTACTGGTCACTGGTACAGAAGAGAAACGGGATCATGAGACCATGTCCTGGGCTCTCAAAAGTGGTACATGTTACTTAGATTCTTATTTCATAGGCCTGAACAAGTCACCTGGCTGAGCTTAATATCAACAGGCAGTGAAGTATAATTTTTCCCCAGAGAATAGAAGCAAATATTTATGAATAATCATACAGTTTACAGCACTGAATGGGAATACAGGTTTACCCCAGCTTCACTATGTACACTGTATTTTCTACACGCATTATATATTTTATCCTTGCAATAATTCTGTGAAATAGACAGCTATTGTTATCTCCATTTTCAACGTGAGGAAGCTGATTCAAACGAACAAAGTGAACAGACAGAATTCTTAAAACTCAGGGTTGTGTGAAACCAGTTTGAGTTCATTGGGTTGTACTGAGTTCCCTGTTCCCTGAAAATATTTAAACTGAAGGAGAATGACTACTCTGTGGGAGTGCTGAATAAAGAAAAGATCTATGAATTCTGTGAATAACTGGACAATGTAACCCTTAAAATTCCTTTTATCCTTGGGATTCTATGATTCTGCAAGTTATCCAAGTTCGCACAGCTAGAAGGCTATTAAAGGAAACAGGTCATTTCTGAAGAAGTAACCTCATCTATAGGAAGAGGAAAAGAGACTCCAATGTGATTTAATAATCTAGTGTTCATGTGCCATTACTGCAAAACTCAAATGCTGAAAAAGTTTTATTATAGATCACTTCTCAATCAGTATGCAGAAATAATCCTTTCATTTGGTGACTGAAATGCTACGGATTATTACTGGTATCATATCAAATTTTTCAAATACCCTGGAGATTGCTGTACTGATATGTTTATGAATAAAATATAGCCTATTGGCTGTGTTTCTACTATTCCCCAGAGATAAATGTTTTCTTGAGTTGCATAATAAATAAATGTTCTAACAACATTGTAAAGCAACTGTACTCCAATAAAAATTTAAAAATAAATCAATAAACAAACAAATGTTCTAACAGAGAGTGAAAAATAAGTACATCCTAGGTCATTATTTAAAATAAGACTCTCTTCAAAGTGATGAGCTATATACTGAGGTCTTGCTTTATAAAGATATTTTGAGGAATTTCATAAAGAATCAGTTCACATACCAAGGGCTATCATTTCTCACCACACATTCCCAAGAGCTTTATAGATTTTAATAACTCTACAGCACTGTGACTGTTATTTATTTCAGTCACACAGTGATGGTTATTTCACATAGTGGTTTGAATTTTTACTATTTGTCAAGTGAAGATAAACAGAGGGATTAAATCTAAATATAATTATTTAAGTCAGTCACACTTTTAAAAAAATCTATCATTTTCATTTAATGATTCACAAGCTAACTCAGTGCAAAAACTGTGAAAAGCGATGTATATTTGCTTATTTTAAATGGATTTATTTATTTATTATTCATATTAAGAGCTAGGATTAAAGACTTTAGAACTAAATAAATTAGCATTTTAAATATATCTTGTAAATAAATAAAAGAGTATTCTCATCTTCTAGTACAAATAGAGATTTGACAATTCAAGTAACTTGCCACAGATCTGACAACTAACCAGAAGCTCATCTAGGGCAGCTCAACCATGACACCTTAAGACATCAATTGGTACCACAGTGTAATCAAATAAAATTCTTTTCAAGCAGCTATTAGCCAGTGTCCCAGTAAATACCCTTCTTAAAACCTAGATGAACCAAATATTTAAAATGTATTTTGGGAGAGAAGCACTTCTGGAATGGTGGAATAAGTACTCCTGAAAAAACATTCCTCTATGAAAGCAAAACATTAGAAAAAATATCCAAAACAACTTGTTTATAACTCTTGAAATTAACTAGAGGTTTACAACAATTAAAGCTAAATTTATTGAAGACAAAAGAGTGAGACTTCATTAAGAATAGTCAAACTTATGGCATTTTAACTAGACATTACTTTCTCCCTTTCCCCAAACCTGTGGTAGCTTTAAAAGTGAACAGACTTAAAACTATCCAAGCTATAGAATTGAGTCCTCTTATAAACACTGGAGGGGGAAGAAAATGATATAAAATAACAACAAAAGCCCAGTTCCCAGGGAATTCTTGCTGGTTTTTTTTGGTTCGCAGGCCTCTCACTGCCGTGGCCTCTCCCGTTGCGGAGTGGATTACTGACTTTCTGAGTTGACACACAACATATTAAACTTTCTAGTTTTCACCAAAATATTATAAGATGCAAAGAAACAGAAACATATGATTCAAACTTATAGAATAAAAAAATAGTCAGTAAAAACTGTCCCTAAGAAAATCCAGATGTAAGACCTGTTAGATATATACTTTAAATCTAAACTATGGATTTGAAGTACAAATATTTTCAAATAATAAAGGAACGAAGTCTAAAATAATGAAAGGTATGAGTCAGTCTGTTCCTGAAGGTAACTTTGGTTGCCCTAAGAGACAAGTGATTTAACAAAATAAAAATTTATTCTTCACTCCCTAAAACTTAAAAAAGGTGTACCTGAATGGTGGGGACAGTTCTCCTCCAGATTCAGGTTAGGGACCCAGTGTCATTCCACCCCATGATTCCATCATCCTCAATTCATGACTCACAACACAGGCCTGAATTTTGTCTCTCCATTTTACATAGCAAAAATGAGGAGCTCAAATGTCTACAGTTTACATATGGGAGCCTGGAAGACATAATCCAGTTTCAGCATGGGAGAGGAATGAGGCTGGAGGATCAGTTTCCTCCAGACAATATGTAAAATCACTATTTTAATTATTTATATGTTGCTGTCATTCCTTGACAATAGTGCTCTTCAGTGCCCTTGGAACAGCCGTACTTTTAAAGAAATACAGGCTATCCAAGAGCACTGACCTTTGTGTTTTCTTCGTTATATAGAAGGGGGCTGGTAGATGTTGAAACACACATCTCAAAACAGAAAAACAAAAGACCTTGTGGATAGTGTAGAGCCTTCAGGAGACAACTGAATGCACTCCAGCAAAGGAAACTGGCTTTATATAGCTAAATTAGTGGGTAAATCACTTTAATCCAAAGAGATTTCCCAAACAGGAGAATATCCTATGTAAAATTTGCCTACGGATCTTTCCATATCAAACCATGCAGGTTGATCTAATTAAGACTTGGGAGAAGGAAAGAGAAAGTGAAAACTTAATTTAGCATGTAATTATCTTTGAACTGAAAAGAGCATGTTTCCATACTTACGCTTTCTCCTTTGTCTGGGTTCTTCCCCTCACCTTTTCTACCTTGTAAACTCCTACTATTAATTTATGAATCAGCTCAATCACTGCCTTCAATGTTAAGCATTTTTGATCCCTACATATGTTTGACTGCATCATGTGTTAGTCCCACTCTGGCTCCTCTTACAACACTGGATATTTTGGAAACATTTATTCTATAAAATTCTGCCACAAACCTCAAAAATAAAGTGAAAAATGTATTGGGCTATCATATGATATTTTTAAATACCCTATTAGGCTTCTATTAATTTCATTTTTATGACTAGTTATTGCTGGCATATAGGAATATGCCTTTGTTTGAAATTACTACCAATGACTCTAGTTAATTATTTTGCATATTCTTATCTGGCTATACTTATCCACAGTATCAGTACTTTGCACTACAAATGAGAACTGTCTTACTTCTTCAACTTTAGATACATATATTTCCTCAATTATTTGGACAGATCTAAGAAACAGAGGCAACACAGCACAACTGTTAAGAGCACAAGCTACAGTTGGCCTCACCAGGTCTGAACTTATGGCCTTAGGGAAGTTATCTTACCTCTCTGTAAGCCTCAGCTTCCTCAGAGTAAATGAAGATGATATTAATATCGATCTTAGAAAGTTGCTGTAAATGAATACGTATAAGTTGCTTAGAATGGTTTCTGGTGGCAATAAGTGCTGGTTATATAAATAAATACATAAAAAATTACCAATAAAACTTTCTAAGACTACTGAAGAATTTATATATTTTACATATTCAACAGGTATTAGTCTTTTTTGTTACCTTCTAGGTATATGAGTCATTTATCATTTATACACTTCAGTTCCATCATCTGTAAGAAAAATATAAGAATACTAATCACTTTATAAGATTGTTACAATAACTGACTGAAGTTTGCCAAAGTGGTACTTGGATGGATGAGAAACAAGGGGAGGGGAAGGCACTGAGTATATAATAAAGGTAGCATTTCATATTATTTTTAACATACTGTATTACTCAGTAAATGATGATGGGACACCTGAATAATTTAGGAAAAAAGAACTTTTAATTCCAAAATTACTTCCTATATCAATATAAACTTAAGCATAAAATGTGACATACTAAAAATACTAGATAAAAATATAAATGAATATATAATCTCACCAAATGCATAAAACCATAAAGGAAAACACAATGTATTTTATTCCAGGGACTTAATAAAACTTATGTACCCAATAAATATTCAGCAGAAATTCTATCGGCTCTGCAAGTCTGTCAAATTTACTTATTCCCAGTCTCTATATGTCCTCTGCCCTTAAGGAATTTGCAACTTAGCACGTTTTCAAATAAAATAACTTACAAACATCTACAAGGAAAAACATAAGATGTGTTAAATGAAACATGGTCTGTAGTCCAAGTCAAGTTATGTCAACTCTGGAACAGAGTTACATGAAATTAAACTAAAAGTTGTTCAGAATAATATTAATTTCTATTTGTGACACATTTCCCAAAGGCACCAACTAGACTTGTTAAAAATTACATAAGAACTTTAATATTTCTCAGAAAATGAAGATTATTTATAATGAATTAAATCAAACATTTATGTAGTTTTCTGATTTTTGACCCATGTTCTTTTATACATCTATTATAATACCCAGGCATAAAAATGGTCTGCTGGATTTTTCTTGCCAAATAACAGGAAACTGCAAAGCTGCTCCATAATCCAATTTGTCAGCATTTTTATAGTCCTATCAGACACTCTTCCACTTCTTTTAGGATTTACTTTGCTGTATCAAATTGACTGCCAAATTAGTTTTTTAAAGAGTTAAGTCTGGGTTATTCCTCAATTAACTTATCCAATTACTGAAATTTGAATTATGCCATCAAGGAATGCTATCCAAGTGAGCAATCATATTTTTGAAGCATTAAGCTTCATGCTGGCATGACACATATAGCTATGGAGGCTTCAAACTTTTGGATACTATTAACTTATAGTCTAATCAACTGGAGAATTTAGATTTCTATTGTTATGAGAAAGAACCCCATGACAGATGTTCAAGAAATGACAACACTGTGCAAGGCTATAATGATTTGGTTAAACATTCCATGTTCCTTATAATCATGTGATTCACACCTCCAGGGATAGTTATATTACCTCTACACTTCTAAGCAAAGTGATTTTATTCCTATTGCTGAATTTGCTAAACTTATTCCTTTCTTAGTTACTGGGCTCTTACTGTTTTCTGCCCGGAAAAATTTACCTGGGATCTTCTGCATCCTTTTCATTCTTCAGATTCTAGCTCATATTTTTAGGTAAAATGTTTATTTTAGAACAGTTTTAGATTTACAAAAAATTACATAGATAGTAATAGATAGAGAATTCCCATATACCTCATACTCATTTTCCCCTGTTATTAACATCTTACATTAGTATGGTACTTTTATGACAATTAATGAAATAATATTGATACACTATTATTAACTAAAGTCCATACTTTATTCAGATTTCCTTATTTTTTACTTATTTTCCCTTTTATTCCCCAGTATCCTCTCCAACATACCACATTACATCTAGCCATCACGTGTCCTCTGTCTCCCCTTGGCTGTGACATTTTCTTAGATTTTCCCTATTTTTGATGACCTTCATAGTTTTGAGGAGTACTGGTCATATATTTTGTAGAATGTTCTTCACATTATATTTGTCTGTTGATTTTCTCATGACAGGATGGGTTATGGGTTTTCAAGAGGAAGAAGAGAGGTGAATTACCAATTTCATCACATCATGTAAAAGGTACGTAATATCAACATGACACTACTGCTGATATTGATCTTGATCACCTGGCAGAGGTAGTTTGTCAGGTTTCTCCTCTGAAAAGTTACATTTCTTTTATATCTTTTTCCATGCTGTACACTTTGGAAGGTAGTCACTGCATGCAACCCACACTTAAGGAGGGGAAGTATTATTTCTTCTGCATAGATTTGTCTATTCTTCCTATTTATTTGTCCAATCATTTATTTTTATCAGCATGGACTAATGGATGTTTATTTTATACTTTCACTTATAATTCAATACTGTAATTATGTATTTTATTGTTCAGATTGTTTCAGGGTACTCTTTCATTTGGCTGCTGTGTTTCTTTGACATACCCCACCATTGTGGACTTTTTTCTTGAGCACTTCCTTATTGCAAATTTATTTTGAATATTTCCTGTCCCATTCTTAGAATCAGTTATTTCTCCAAGGACCCCTAGTTCCCTTTTTTGAAGAATTATATTAAAAATCAAGATTTGCGCACTAGGTGTGCTCATTGTAACTGAGGTATCATTGATTCTAAGGTTCTCAGCTGATAGAGCAAGGAAATATACACAGGTATATTGCATATATTCCCATTTATACATACATATATATAAATATGTCTTTATAAAATCATCTGTATTTATATGTAAGCTAAATATGAGTATATACTGGGGTCTCCAACTCTAAGCAATTATCACATGGATCATTCTAACCTCCACCCATGCTTATCTATAAACTAACATTCCAATAATGAGAAACCTGGCTTTCACAATTTGTTATTAATTTCTTTAATTGTTCAATTACAGCATACATATATAATGCTATCAAAATTGTGAAGCTGTTCTCCCATGGAAAACAACTTTATCAACTATAGTAGAATGTCTATATAGTTTCTTTTGCCTTTAGTCTTACAGATGGCACTTATTTCCAAAGTTACTTAGTCATACCATTTCCCCCCACCCCCTTCAGTGAGACTGCTTCAAATATTTTTAATATAGTTTGATTATGTTATCACTTCTGCGTTCTTTCCTGAGAAACTCCAACCTCTGAAATGATTTTTTAAATATATATACCTTAAGGTTCACACATTGTGTTGTAAATTTCTACAGGTTTTAAAAATGCATAGGGACATTTATCCACCATTACAGTAGCAAACAGATTGGTTTTATTGCCCTGAAACATCCCCTGTGCTTCACCTATTCAACCCTCTTCCTCGCCCCTGCAGCTCCTGAGACACGTTGTTATAGTTCTGCCATTTCCAAAATGTCATAAAATTTTAATTATAAAGTATGCAGCCTCTTCAGACCAGCTTCAACATGCATTTACAATTCATCCATGGTATAATTAGTCATGGTATTATTGCTTTATTTTACCCTGGCAATTCCATGTTTAAGAGGAATATGAATTCAATTGAACTAAATATGTACCTGTGTTACGTAAACAACCATGATTACCTATTAGATTTGGGGAAAATTTGCAAAAGGAGAATACTGAACCAGCACAATTTAGTCTTGTTAAATCCTTTGATAGAATGTCCGTACATATTTCTTAGTTTTTGAAAACTTTTCATATTTTTACAATTTATAGTATAATTTGAAGGCAATCTCAATGGAATATTTACATAAATCATTATAAAAGGAAAGATTCAGAGTTACAGAGTATAATAAAGTTCTTGAACCTCACAATTGTATTAAACACAACATAGCAATTTAAAAAAAATAGCTGAAAAAATCTGACTATACAATTTTTATTTTGAACATATGAATGAAAAAAGTGTTGTAATTTTTATTAATAATTATTTAATATTAAACCAAAAACACCAGATGAAAAAAAAAGGGTTGAAAATTCCAAGACTATAAAACTAAACCAATTTTACACATTTCTATGTGTTTTTGGATGCATAAATATCATTGTCAAAAATTGAGAAAGAAGAAAGCGATCTGAATGTAACATTAAATGTTCAGCATGACCTGGGAGAAATTATCCAGCACTGGAATTCATAATATTTGGTTTCCAGAACCAACATTAATTGATTGTGAGACAGGCTGGGACCTGGGGACCCTTTGCTGCAGTGCTGCAATGCTTGCACCTAGACACACCTCTCCTCGACCAACAAAATATAAAGAAACTGTAAGGGACTAAAAATAACTGCGTGCATGCGCAGTTGGGGCAAATTCTGGACCCAAAATGTACAGAGACCAAAAAACCCAACTGTCACTTTTGAAGAGCCTGGAGCAAAAACGGTGTTGGGAGCAAAGGCAGGGTACTGAGCATGCCGTTTGCACAAAACACCCACCAAAGGGGTGGGCAAAACACCTAAGCCACCCCTCCGGCCTGACCCCTGGGCACACCCCTACCTACCCTCACCCCATGTAAGGAACAAGCTTGCTCCCCTTTGGGGAGTGAGCAAGCAAGGGGACCTATTGTTTGTTTTCGCTCTCCCCTGCTGCAGCAGGAGCCCCAGTAAAGCCTTGCCTGAATTTCTTGTCTGGCCTCCCATCAATTTCTAATGATTGGGGAAGGCCAAGAACCCTGGTCAGTTAACAACTGTGGGGCCTTAGACATCAACTTGACTCTGACACTATCTCTCAACTGTATGCTAAGCTATCTGTATTCCATGGGTGGTATGAGGATAAAATGAGAAAATAAATGTGCATATGCTTTGAAAATGTCAGTATGCTATACAAGGGTAAGTAAGTAGCAGTAAAGGTGGTGAGCCTGCCTGTCTGGCTCCACACACCCTCACTGATCTCATCTCACACTATACTGCTCCTCTGGCTTCAGCCATTCATGCCTCCATTCTGTTTCTCAAGCTATACTTCCTCTTGCCAATAGTTTTCACACATGCTGTTCCTTTACCTGGAGTATGCTTTCTTTCAGAGTCTCATCTACATCCTTCAGCCCCTGCTTTCAACGCTCTTTATGTGGTTTAGCTGTATTCGTCCTTCAGAAATGAGCTCAGATTATACTTCACAGGGAAGCCTTCCCTGACAACTTGAAAGATGGAAACTCAGGTAAAATTTCTGTGTTGCAGTCTGGAGACAGAAGTCCTTCTTCTTCAGAGGATACCAGTCTTTTAAAGATTTCAGCTGACTGAGTAAAGCCCACCCACCTCACAGAGAGTAGTCTACTTTGCTCAAAGTCTACTGATTTAAATGTTAATCACATTTAAAAAAATATCTTCACAGCAACATCTAGACTGGTGCTTGACCAAACAAATGGGCATCATACCCTAGCCAAGCTGATGCATAAAATTAACTATCATAGGTACATGCCTCACTCTCTCACCTCCTTCAACTCTATCCTTAAATGCAATCTTAGTATTTTCCTGACCAGTTTATTTAAAATTGTAACCTAGCCACCTCCACTTCACCTTCCTTCAAACTCTCCCTACTCTCATTTCCTACTTTACATGCTTTTTTCACAGAATATATTGCTAGTGGACAATCAATATAATTAACTTATACATATATATATTATATATCTCCAATACAATATAAGCTCTGTAAGGACGGGGATTTTTTCAGTTTTATTAACATGGTATTTGGGAGGTGTACAATAAATACTTATTGAATTAATGAATAAAATCATAAATAAGATTATCAGAAGTCTCATTGACTAGTTGTACAACCTTGAGAAATTACTTAATATTTCCAGGTCTAGGTTTATTAATCTATAAAATAAGTATTATAATATTGTTTGATTATATCCTAAGAATAATGACTGGCACAATAGCACTAATGCTAGAATTACCTATATTTGACAATACACATAAATATTTAGAGAACTGTGAAACTGCTTTGATTTCCTTTTCATTTGACCATTTCTAAATTGGCTTTGCCCTAGTCCAGGCAGGGAAGAGAAATAGACTTTGATACTGTTGATGATAGACTGATCGATAATCAAGAGTTTATTAAAAAGAAATAAGGCTTTGGCCTTTGCTTTTATTGGTATTGTCTAGATAATGTTATCCTTTTCAGAGTATAATAAATTCTGGCTGAAAATGTGGTGGTTCACTTCCTAGATCTTGAGATTGCAATTTTGCCTTCAAGAGAATGAGAGAAGATTAAAAGGCAATATTACACAGTGATTATGAATCCAGACACTGAACTTAGATTTTATAGACTCAGATTCTACTTTCATCACTTACCAACTACGTGATTTAAGTATATTAAGTAAACTCCGTAAACGTCACTTTCCTCAAACATAAAATGAGAGTGATAACAAATATATCTATCCTATCGGATTATCCTATAGAATAGATATAATCCTATAGGATTGCTTAATCCTACTGCATAATCCTATAGGATTCCTATAAATATTAGAGTGTATAATATTTGCAAAGTTCTTAGCATAAAATTTCATCCACAATAGGGACAAAAGTTTTTGTTTTGTTTTGTTTTTTTGCTTGTTGTTGTGGGCATTACTCTGTCATGTGATCATCTTCAAAACTGAGGAAAATGTAAAGGCATTGATCAAGTTACTCCAAGGCTTTTCACTAGAGTAATATTTTGACGTTGAAGAACACCCTATGTTATCTTCTCCCTATGAAATATCACTTTCTAAAATTAAACAACCTATATATTAATATCGTACTAACTACATGCCAAATCCTAAGCTATATGCGTTTAGTGTGTACATTGGAGGTCGGTGCATGTTACAAAAATATTTAAGACACAGCCACTTGATGCAAGGAGTTCATAGGAAATTTTACACTATAAGACAACACAAAAACACTAAAACAGATATATGCACCCCTATGTTCATTGCAACGTTATTTATAATAGCCAAGACATGGAAACAACCTAAATGTCCATTGACAGATGAATAAAGAAAATGTGGCACAAACATACAACAGAACATTATTCAACCATAAAAAAGAATGAAATCTTGCCATTTGCAACAATGTGGAAAACCTTCAGGGCATTATGCTAAACGAAATAAGTCAGAAAGGAAAAGATAAATACCTTATGATCTCACTTATATGTGGAATCAAAAACAAAACAAAACAAAACAAAACCCAAGCTCATGAACAGAGAGAACAGAAAAGATTGATGATTGACTGGCGCAGGGGATTGGGGTGGGGGCAAAAAGGGCGAAAGGGGTCAAAAGGTACAAATTTCCAGTCATAAAATGAATAAGTCATAGGTATATAATGTGTAACATGGTGACTATAGTTAATAATACAGTATTCCATATTTAAAAGCAGCTAGGAGAGTAGACTGGCAAGTTTTTATCACAAGAAAAAAAATTATAGCTATGTATTGTAACAGATGTTAACTGCACTTATTGTGGTGGTCATTTTGCAATACAGATCTTCCTTGACTTAAGATGGGGTTACAAACTGATAAACCCCTTGTAAGCTGAAAATATCCTAAGCCTCTCACTGTTGTGGCCTCTGCCAGTTGCGGAGCACAGGCTCCGGACGCGCAGGCTCAGCGGCCATGGCTCACGGGCCCAGCCGCTCCGCGGCATGTGGGGTCTTCCCGGACCGGGGCACGAACCCGTGTCCCCTGCATCGGCAGGCGGACTCTCAACCACTGTGCCACCAGGGAAGCCCAGCCTAGCCTCTCTTAAACATGCTCAGAATATTTACATTAGCCAACAATTGGGCAAAATAATCTAACACAAAGCCTATTTATAATAAAGTGCCTATTTTATAATAATTTATTGAATACTGCACTGAAAGTGAAAAACAGAATGGCTGTATGAGTAAAGAATGGTTGTAAATGTATCAGTGGTTTACCCTTGAGATCGTGTGTCTGACTGGGAGCTGTAGCTTGTTGCCACTGCTGTTGCCCATCATCACAAGACAGTACTGTAACATCTATGGATAGCCAGGGAAAAGATAAATATTCAAAATCTGAAGTATAGTTTCTATTGAATGTGTATAGCTTTCAAACCATCATAATTTGAAAACTTGTAAGATGAGCCATCATAAGTTGGGATCATCTGTACTGTGTATACAAATATTGAATCATTATGTTGTACACCTGAAACTAATATGAGGTTACATCAATTATACCTTAATAAAAGAAAATGTTCTCCCAGGTGTTGTAGTTGAGATAAAGGAGCTATTTCCCATCCTAATTTCTGTTTTAGAATTGCGAATTAAACCAATTTCAGGTTTAATTCCTTGACAAAATGACATGAAAGGCTGCTGTTAAATCAACACCTTTGTTAACTCCTAGATGTCATTGGAAGGTATTTTTCTAGTCCCGAAATATCTCCTGCAAGTTTATCTTTTCTGTTTGCATGACTGAATTATGGTCCAATTGATTTTTATTGGAAATGTTTTGGGTTTGGCTTTTGAGAAAACTTACCTACTTTTTTGGACCCGTTTCTTTGGACCCTTAGGTTTTTTGTGTAAAGAGGACCCTCAGGTTTATTGTGGGTTCCCTTCTGAGTCAGTCCAATCAGCTTCTGCCATTCAGATTTAGCATTTGAGTTTCCAACCAACAAGTGTATACATTGATATAGGTTAGGTAACCTTGAGCCATATGTACCCAAAAGAATTCTAAATTCTTCTATGAATATTTGCTGGTATTTAACGGATTTAGAGAAATCTTTAAATATAACTCTTAATTCAGCTCAAGTCCAAGGTTTAAATTCTGTAGTTGCCCGCGCACCTGGCTCATGGGAGGGATGGATCTTCATAAGCAACTGGCATTTTGGGGTTTTTGGAGATCTCTGGTTAAAGGTAGGAGTTCTGGACAAGGGGAAGAGGAAGGAGAAGTTGACTGAGGTGCAAGAGAGAGACCAGAAAGATAAGGGGGAAAAGAGAATGCGGGGTACAGAGAGGCAACTGAAGGACAAGGAGGGGGTGGGTTTGCTAAGAAAAGAGTTTAGTTTGCTAATTGCTCATTAGTTTTGGGCAAAGAATCCTAGTGAAGGAATTTTTGATTAAGAATTTCATTTGGAGGCCTCTGTGAAACCATATCTTGTACCTTATACACTCCAGGCCATAAGACAGAAACAAAATAGAAACAAAATGATTCACCAAGACCCCCCAAGCTTGTTTTGCAGAGTACCAGAAAAACAGCACATATGAAAACAACTTGCTGACAGCCTCTTCTGCTGAACATCTCGAAAGCACCTGGAGGAACTCGAATGACTTATAACGAACTTTAGATGTCGCAGCAGAAAATCCACCACGTGTAACACACTGAACCTCACCCCCCCAAATTTGCATGTGCGAGCCATGAAGAGGCATGAAGAACAGTCATACATGTGCAGAAAACTCTTGAAACTTACCATTACTTTCCACAAACCATTTCCTAGCCTCCTCCGCCTCCTACTCCCTACTTATACAATAAATATCCCACTCAAAGAACCAATTAGGGAGACAGATTTGAGCACTGCTTCCCGTCTCCTTTGCTTGGCCGCCTTGCAATAATATTAAAGCTTTTTTCTCGCTGCAAAAGGCTGTTGCCTCGATATTTGGTATAGTCATTACACAACAGGCAAGAAGCCCACATGCTCAGTCACATCTGCATACCAATCAAAACTGC
This sequence comes from Monodon monoceros, assembly GCF_005190385.1. NCBI lineage: Eukaryota > Metazoa > Chordata > Mammalia > Artiodactyla > Monodontidae > Monodon > Monodon monoceros. The sequence continues at coordinate 41,837,928 of NW_021703781.1, forward strand.
TGCCCACTGGTCCTGAGAAATCTTATTCTTTACTTTTTTAAGGCGCTTCTCAAATCAACAATTTTGTTCAAGTCAAATGTTCCCCAGAGCTGCCTTTGAAGGTCCAAATCATCCTCAGTGAAGTTATGCCATTTAGAAAGAGAAGTGCAAGAATTAGTACAGTACATATAAGAAGCAGTAGTTTTTCCTGGAAGAGGAGAACATTTAGTCTTCAATGATCCCATGAGAACCGGCAACCGTCGGCAGGAATATAATGCTTGTACACCTTGAGTCTCAGGTCCCCAATCTTATGGTTGGCCATCTCTGAACACAGATGTGATAATCTGCATGCCTCAGCAGGGCAGAAAAACAAAGAGAACACTCTCTCTGGATCAAAGTCAAGATCTCAGGACCAAAACACCAGATGGAAGGAGAACTTTATCTGGCTGAGCAAAACTTCTCCAAACGCACACAGAATCAGGAAGAACATCTAACACTAAACTGGGTTTGTGAAGCCAGCTTGAACAGGTTTGTGTGGCCTGTACCTGTGTTCTACCTTGTGACTATTCTCCTTATGACAAACATTTTTAAATAGCACAACACAAAACTAGCACCAAGGAAAGCAAGAAGGAATGAATTCCACCAATTCCACCTCATTCCACCAAGGCTGCCAAACAAATGGAAACCAGTAGCAAAACCCAGGTGCCAAACTACAAATCAATAGCAGTTGACTGATAAAGGAACTCAACACAAAAGAAAGAAGAGTTCAAAGCCAGTACTGACTTACCATGTTGGCACAGACTTACAAGGCACTAGCAGGAAGGCACGAGGAGACTCTGTGGGTACCACACCTGGCAAAAGGCTGGGATCCACGATGAAACCAATGCAGATATTATGCTGGTGGAACCGCCAGGAAAACTGTAAAAATTAAGATCACCCAAATGAGGTTAATTACTCAGAACTCACTATAACGAGAGAGTCAGTTATCACCACATGCTTTTGATAGAGACTCAAAGGCAGGCAGGAGAGTGTGAAAGCTTTATAGTGAAAAAAAAAGGGAAAGATCAAGTATGCTCTGATTTGAGGTTGTTGGCATGGGAAGCTGGAGGCAAGCTACGTAGAAATGGGGCATCCTATGTGACTGGTCTGTGAAGGATTTGGCTTTCTCTGGTTGGTCCTGAGTCGGAAGTGGGCGCAAACGTTATGGAAGCTGGCAATTACTGACTAAGTCCGGACCACTTTTGGCCAGTTGCTGCAGGGGTTGTGGTTTGGCTTCCCTAGCTGGTTGCTGCAAGGTTGTGGGTCAGAGTTCTGTTTTTATATATGGTCTGGCCAGTGTCCATTTGTATATTCAGTCTCTCAACTACAAAACTTCTAGAGGAAAACATAAGGGAAAATATTTTTACCTTGGGTTTGGCAAACATTTCTTAAAGATGACACTAAATACACAATACATAAAAGAAAGAAATTGGCATATTGGACTTTAAGAACTTCTCCTTTATGAAAGACAATACTGAGAGACTGAAAATACAAACCCCTGGCCATCAAAAAATTTTGGATATGATATATCTGATAAAGAACTTGTATCTAGATTATAGACAGAACCCTTAAAAGGCAATAATAAGAAAACAAACAACCCAATTAAAAAATGAATAAAAGATGTGAACAGATAGTTCACCCAAGAAGACTTACGGATAGCAAATAAGTACATGAAATGATGTTCAACATAGTTAGTCATTAGGGAAATGCCAACTAAAACTACAATGATCTAACACTACGCACCTATTAGAGTGGCTAAAATGAATAACCATACTAGGTGCTGGTACAGATGTGGAGGAAAGGAAACTCTCACATACTTCTGGTAGGACTAAAAAGTGCAGCCATTTTGGAAAAAAAGTTTGGTAGTTTTATATACTTACCATATAACCAAGCCATTCCACTCTTAAGTATTAAAAAAAGGCAACATATGATGTATGATATGAAAAATGTAGGCGATCTCTGTCAGTAAAAACACATCAGGCATAGAAATTCTTATTAACAGATAAACTAGGCTGGTTTTAATGAAAGCTTTCCAGTCAGCAATGACAGAAACATTGTTCAAGTACCCTATAGTGACACTGAAATTATTAGACACTATACATTTTAGAGGTCAGTATTTGTCAAATTCCAAAGAACCAATTGTTCTATCTGATTTCTTGAGAGTGACCCAAGTCACGTACTCATACTCCACAGCCATCACCACAGACCATGGCACCTGTAAGGGTTCACCACATACCTACAATGACCATTCACTGGCCAATGAGCTGAGAGGTAATAACTAACCATGGTATGAGTTTTATTTGGAGGTGAGAATTCATCTCTTTTTTTGTCCCCTGTCTCAGAAATAGTGCAAAAAAAAAAAAACAAAAAAAAAACCGAGGCCATATAAGACTGTATGAGAAAATAAAAATCAATATGTGCTTAAAAACGAGCTCGCAGAGTAAGATCTTAAAACATATAAAGAAACAATACACCAGGAGAAGGAGTCAGAAGATGTCACGAATAATTAGATGATGGGGATATTAAAAAAGAAAGAGAGAGAGAGAGAGAGAGAGAGAGACAACGGTACTATCTGCATTAGACTATTAAACAAGCATGCTTTTTTTGTTGTTTTGTTTTGTTTTGTTTTGTTGCAGTACGCGGGCCTCTCACCGTTGTGGCCTCTCCCGTTGCGGAGCACAGGCTCCGGACGCATAGGCTCAGCGGCCATGGTTCACGGGCCCAGCCGCTCCACAGCATGTGGGATCTTCCCAGACCAGGGCACAAATCCGTGTCCCCTGCATCGGCAGGCGGACTCTTAACCACTGTGCCACCAGGGAAGCCCAAGAATGTATTTTTAAGTACATACTATTTTTTTTAATTGGGGTATAGTTGCTTTACAATGTTGTGTTACCTTCTGCTGTAAACGAAGTGAATCAGCTATATGTATACATATATCCCCTCCCTCTTGGACCCCCTGGACCCCTCTTGGCCCCCAGCCCACCCATCTAGGTCACCACAGAGCAGTGAGCTGAGCTCCCTGGAAACAGCAGGTTTCCACTAGCTATCCATTTTACACATGGTAACATATATATGTCAGTCCCAATCGACAGATGAATGGATAAAGAAGAGGTGGTAAATATATACAATAGAATATTACTCAGCCATAAAAAGGAGCAAAATTGGGTCCTTCATAGAGACGTGGTTGTAGGATGGACCTAGAGTGTCATACAGAGTGAAGTAAGTCAGAAAGAGAGAAACAAATATCGTATATTAATGCATATATGTGGAATCTAGAAAAATGGTACAGATGAACCTATTTGCAGGGCAGGAATAGAGGAGAATGGACGTGCAGACACAGTGGGGGGAAGGAGGGGGTGGGATGAAAAGTATATAACTCACAAGAACAAAAAAGACAGTAGGAAAAACTAAAAACTAGAATTTTTAAAGAAAAAAAAGCACATGCAGAAATGAAAGGTAAAGATTTTGAAATTAAAAATGCAATGTATATAACTATAACTGAAGACTAAAACTAATGAGCCTAATGATACATACATTTTAAAAGACTGAGTTAGAGCTGCATTAGGATTATATAACTGGAAGGATTTAACCTTCAACATCGAAGTGTGTGTGTGTGTGTGTGTGTGTGTGTGTGTGTGTGCGTGCGCGCATATGGGAATGGAACAAGTATAAAGAATAAGCTTCAAATTGTTAACTGAGCCAAGGGAGACAGAAAATATATCAAAAGTAGATATAAAAATAATTGAGGTTAAAAGTAAATGTTATTTAAAGAGAGACATATAAAAATGATAGCCATATTTCTTAATGGAAATCATCTTGGGGTGATTTCAAACAATATGTGCTCTACTTAAAATTGTATGGAATGTCAGAAGATTTTAAATTGAGCATCAACCAATTATGTACTAAAAAAGGCTATTTGATTGTGAAAATACTTATTATCACTCCATCCCTGCCATCTACCAAGCCCTTAATATTTTAACAATGGAAGAGGGAAAAATCCGTATTTTTGTGCTCATGATGGCTTCTATGTGGCACAAATCTAATAGTCTTTGCTCTGATGTCTCAGTGTCTTTTCACATCTCTTTCACCTGTGACTTGACTCTACACATCACCCTACATCATTCAGTGGATTGAAAAATCGTCAACCTTAACTACTGGAATAACCATTTACAGAAATAATTTATAAAAATAACTTTACCAAAACATATTTTCTTCAATGACTAAATATTTTCAGCTAAAGAGGACCAGAAAAAATAATCTTCACACAGATAATCAATATTAGTTACCAACTGCATGAGGGTTCTTTTTCATCACATCTCTACAAAGCTCAAAATTTATCCTTGGCATTTTCATGTAATAAAAATTGCACATAATATAAATTCCTTATAATATAAATTACATACAAATACTTGAATAAGAGGTAGATAAGGCTTTAGGTTCCTCCATACAACTTCCTTTAAAAAAATGCACCCTGGGAATTCCCTGGCGATCCAGTGGTTAGGACTCTGTGCTTCCACTGCAGGGGGCATGGGTTCCATCCCTGGTGGGGAAACAAGATCCCACAAGCTACGTGGCAAGGCCAAAAAAAAAAAAAAAAAAAAAGCACGCTTACACACACACACAATTAGCTCCAGACTTAACTACACCCAATGAATGCAAAAAGCACTGATTTCTAAAAGCAGTCTAAGTCATAGTTTTATTATAGTTTGTTTTTTTGCTTTCTATTCTATTTTTTATTCAAATTTCCTCCTTAGTGCCTGAAACTGTCAAGGATGATCAAGGAGACATATGACTCATTTTATTATGCGTGCAATTAGCTATTTTGCTTTATCATTGTGAGGTTGATTACTTTGACTTTCAGGTAGTTGAGGGTTTCTTTATTTGGATTTTAATGCCAACATTAGACCTTTAACGTCCCTGTTAATGACGTTCAATTCAATCTTTCATCTTATGGACGATGACATTCTGCCACAGACACCAGCTGGAGCCATAGGATGTCAGCAAAAATTGTGTGAGATCCTCTGGAATCTCTTCCTACTGTTAATCTCAGCATCTACTTTTTCAATCACTTTACATCAATGCATGAGTTTGACATGACCCTCTAAAGCTCTTGCAGAATGAAGGGGCTGGTTTGATCATCTATTGTGATGACAGATTCTCCAAACTTATTTCTACTAATAAACAATATCCTTTCATGAACAAGTTTGCCAAAGTGCAGCTGTAGAAGTTATAGACTCTAAGGAAAGCAACTGCACAGTTGGTGCTTTTCCTAGAAATGTAGATCCTCTGCAGCTTTGAAATATTTCCTTAGATTTGAATGATTTTTGTGGTATCATATTTATATAGATGTCAAGTCTAGATGTTTTTCCGTGTTTCACATCTTTCAGGTAACACCTGTTCTCAAGGATAGCATAGATCACCACCTCCATTCTCAATGTCCCTTCCAAAAAATTCAATACACTGTTAAACACAGTGAAACAGAGGTTACCATAGCATCTGGGGAACGTATCAATACCTATTTCTATCAGGAATACCAATGAAAAAAGTTACATAGGTTACATAATTCAACTAAATGAGGACACCGGACAGAAAGTACAGATAACATTTCAAAAACCATAGAATTGACTTGAAAGTTACAGCAGTTTGGCATCTGGAAAGAGAAGATATGGCCTAGAAGTGGAAGGCTGTTAATTATAAGCACTTTTCTGGGATAAGAAAAAGGTCTTTGCTAAGGGTGGCTTCAAACAGACTTGGGAGAAAATTCTGTATTCCCCTTTTAAGAGATGGGTTATATCGTCAAAGCTTTCCTTTATTTCCTTTCTTTCTCCATTGTTCTTAAGGATTAGGAATCTCAACAGCCTTGAAATCTTGAATTTCCTTATCTAGGAAACCCAATAACCCTCCCTCCCATTTCTCTTAGAATAGCTAACCCTGTTCTTTCTCACTGATAGGTGAGTTCTATGGAATGTGCGTGAGTCAGAAAAAGCTCTGCCACTGGATGGATGATTAGAAAAATGGTCTGCAAAAGGCCACTGCAGCCACTGAAGGAATATGGCTTTGTAAGCAGTTAACTCTGTGCAATGTAAATACTCCTTAATGGTACTTGGCTGCCTTGGTAAGATTTATACAACTTCAACATCTATTAATTTTATTTACTTTTGACGTTGTGAGTCAAATTGCTGTGCTGTTAGTTTATTGCTACGTAACAATTTACCACAAAATTAGCAATTTCAGAAAACACACATATGTTATCTCACAGTTTCCATAGATCAGAAGTCTGGGTGCTATAAAACTGGGTCCTCTACTCAGGGTCTTATAGGCTGTGGTCAAAGTAACAGCCAGGGCTATGTTTTCATCTGAGGTTCAGGGTCCTCTTTAAGCTCACATGGTTTTGGGCAGAATTCAGTTCCTTGAGGTTATAGAACTGAGGCCCTCAGGATTTAAAAGACAAGAGAGAGAAATTATTAAAAAGACTCAAATGAAAATTCTAGAAATGAAAAATAATAAAATACTTAATAGATGAGATTACCAGCAAATAAAACACAACTAAAAGAGACTTATTAAACTGAAAGATAAATCGAAATAAAATATAGAGATTGGGGCTTCCCTGGTGGCGCAGTGGTTGAGAGTCCGCCTGCCGATGCAGGGGACATGGGTTCGTGCCCCGGTCCGGTAAGATCCTACATGCCGCAGAGCAGCTAGGCCCGTGAGCCATGGCCGCTAAGCCTGCACGTCCGAAGCCTGTGCTCCACAACGGGAGAGGCCACGACAGTGAGAGGCCCGCGTACCGCAAAAAAAATATATAGAGATTGAAGAGAAAGATAGTTTTAAAAATATGAAAATAAAGTAAAAAGAAAAATGGGCATAGTGACATGGAAAAATGGTCTATCATATTGGAAAGTAAAAAAGAAAAATAGGGCACTATCTCTGACAATTTTCAAAAATTACTGAAAGGTATTAACTACAAAGTTAAAAGATAAATTTTAAAAGACATTAACTAAATATGTTAACTACATATACAAGAAGTAACATAAATCACAAACAAGATAAATATAAAAAATCATAAATATTATAGAAACTTGCTGAATATTAAAGACAGAAAATATTAAATGCAATCAAAACAAAACTTATATTACTTTCCAAAGAGCAGCAAACAGACAGATAGCTGGCTTTTCAACAGAAATAATTGGAGCTACAAGACTATGGAATTGTATCTTCACCACTAAAAGAAAATAACTATATTATGAGAATTTTACATCCAAATTCAGAGAGTTGATATACAGAGACCCATGTTGAAAGAAATAGTAAATAGTGCTATAACTGAATAGGATCTTATGGGGCCTTCCCAAGACAAACCCCTCTACCATGTACTCTGCCTGCCTCTTATATGTATACAGAAAAGCTGTGATCTTCTAGGCCTCCCTTGAGTCACAAAAGCCTGGCTCAAGAATTAATGATTGAAAGGATGTGAACGTGTAGTGACAAAAACAGCAGTTGGGCCAAGAGAACGGTTAAGAATTTAAACAGCAAATCAGAGATATGGCAGTCATAGAATCTTTAGCTCCTCCCTAAAGTACCTATATAACAGTATTTGATGCACATTTTCTGAACTGTTTTATGGATGCTAAAACCCCCACCAAATGGAAGAAGTTAACTACATGACTACCATGAGCACACAGCCCCCAGAGCAGCTGGATTCTGAGGACTGATAATAATGTTAACCTCTGTGACACCACCCTGTTACCTCACCTTCAACCAATCAGATAATTATGCATGAGCTGATCACACACCCTGCAACTCCCCTCCCTCACCTTGCCTTTACAAATGCTTCCCTGAAACCCATCAGGGCATTTGGGTCTTCTGAGCATGAGCCACCCATTCTTTCTTGGCCCTTGCAATAAATATTTCTCTACTCCAAACTCCAATGTTTAGGTTTGCTTGGCCTCACTGTTCATCAGGCACATTAACTTGGGTTCAACAAAAGTGGAGGAATGAAGAGGTTATGTTTATCTGATCTAATTGAAATAAATACTGACTGCATAAAATAACAAGGATAGTATCTTTGGAGTTTTAATTATGGATTCCCAGTCTTTTTTTTTTCCTATTTTATCTCAAAATCCTCCCTACATTGCCAATCCTCTGGATGTGAAGGGCTGGTTATAACCTTTAAGAAATTTTTCCAAGGTGTTCACCTAGGTTTCTTATTATAGATCATTTTGCCAGTTTAAACTACAATTTAGATTCCACATATTTTTAAAATTAAAAGTTAATATACATTACACATTTTTAAATGCCAATCCCACAAACATTTTCAGATATTGTAGAAAATGTTTACTATTTAACGTTTTTTCTATCTTTATTATGTTCATTCACAACCTGGCCCAGAGTATCATTCAAAGAATACTTGTTGAATGAATGAATGAGAAATAAATAAGGACTGATATCAATCCACTAGCAACTGGACACTGAAAAACAAAAATACGTTTGTTGATACCTTAATTTTAAATCAGATAGAATAATTTTTTATTTCATTAGGATATGCATATTTGGACGATTAAAAGGGAGAATTGAGTTGTGCTTTTGTTTAGAGAAATTATACAGGAAAATTATAGTCAATTTGTTGGTTATTTAAATTAGCTAGTTTATGGTCATTAAACTGCCTTAGGTATATTACTGTAAGCAGCTCTTTGAGGAAACTGCCCTCAGCAGGAAGTCCCTTTTCTTGTCACTTTAGCGAAGCTATATTGTAACTAACTTCTAAAACAGGCACCCCCATGCCCTACTCATCTCCAGCCCTAGCACACATTTCAAATCTTTTGATCAAACAATACCTTGCCTAATTTGTCCATTCTTTCTGTAGGTAGATCAAAGAAGTAGAAATGAAAAATAAGTAATTAACAGATAACCAGATCTCTTTACTAGCTTCCCCTTCAGTAATTTCCTGAACAAACTGTGTGACCAAATTGTGAACAAGATAACATCTAGAGGAAGATCACAAGAAGTCCACAAGCTTGCATGGCAAGCCTGCATGCAGCAGGGGGGATGGCTATGACTCTGACCCCCTATCTCAGTGATTAACTGAAATTACTTCCCTCCTTCCCTTTAAAAGTTTCCTAGCCAAGCAGAATCTTTGGAGGTAGTTTTTGGGGGACTCTGAGTCCACCATCTCCCCAGATTGCCGGCATTCTGATTAAAGGCACCTTTCGTTTCTACCATTTGTGAGTATTGATTTTGTAATTGGCAAGCAGTGGGACCCCCATTTGATATAATTACCTTTCATTTAGAAAGAAATATAAATGTGCTGATCATGATCTAACCTATTTTAGGGTTCAGAATTTCAATTTGAAGGCTTGCAATATGAAATTTTGGCTTTCGTGGAACACAGCTTTAAGAAGTTACTTTTTAAGAGATCTTGGATTCACAAATATATAGTGAATCATCACTGTTAGCAAAAGCTTCAAAGTTAACATATCTAATGTCCCCACTCCTATTACAATACCATATTAAAAACAATTCTAACAATTCAATGCATTTAGCTCTAGGTAAAGCCAACTACTAGATTTGACTTTATTAGTGAAAATCAGAGTCATTGGTTTTAAACTGATTTTCTTAATAGCACCAATTATAAAACTCTTACAGTATATCTATGTTTCTAATTGTTTTTTCTTATCTGTGATTATCAGCAGGGTAGTGACAATACAGGATGGAGAGAGTTCACTTTATTTCACTCATGCAAACAACATCTGAACTATACATTATCCATTATAGCATATTATATATACAATTTTCATGTATGTAACTTCACGTAACTGAGCATTAAATGTAAAGTGGCTACATATACCAACTCACTCATCTCTAATTCTATGAATTACAGCTTCCTGTCAGAGCCCAGAAAAATGTACTTATACTTTCTGATATTCTGGGGAAACAATCTAGACTGTGGGAAGGACCAAGATTTTAACTTTCATAAGCTGTATAAGGCAAAGCTTTTTTAAAAAAGTCATTCCATATAGCAATTTCTGTATATTATTGGGTGGGCCAAAAGGTTCGTTCGGTTTTTTCCATAAGATGGCTCTAGTAGCACTTAGTTGTCTTTAAGTTCATTCGAAACAATTTGTTAGATTGCATGTGACAGCTGTCATATCAGGGTGCACTTAAAAAAATACATCAAAACGGTGAGTTTTGTGTAGCCATTTTAATATTGAAGATGGAAGAAAAAAAGCAACATTTTTGGCATGTTAAGCTTCATTATTTCAAGAAAGGTAAAAACATAACTGAAACACAAAAAAAGATTTGTGCAGTGTGTGGAGAAGGTGCTGTGACTGATCGAACGTGTCAAAGTGGTTTGCGAAGTTTCGTGCTGGAGATTTCTCGCTGGACGATGCTCCACAGTTGGGTAGACCAGGTGAAGCTGATAGCGATCAAACCAAAACAGTAATTGAAATAATCAATGTCATACCACATGGGAGAGAGCTGACATACTCAAAATGTCCAAATCAAGCATAGAAAATCATTTGCACCAGCTTGGTTACGTTCATTACTTTGATGTTTGGGTTCCACATAAGTTAAGTGAAAAAAACTTCTTGACCATGTTTCCACACGTGATTCTCTACTGAAACGTAATGAAAACATTCCGTTTTTAAAACAAATTGTGACGGGTGATGAAAAATGGACACTGTACAATAATGTGGAACAAAAGAGATTGTGGGGCAAGTGAAATAAACCACCACCAACCACACCAAAGACCGGTCTTCATCCAAAGAAGGTGACGTTGTGCATATGGTGGGATTGGAAGGGAGTCCTCTATTATGAGCTCCTTCCAGAAAACAAAAGGACTAATTCCAACAAGTACTGCTCCCAATTCGACCAACTGAAATCAGCGCTCATCCAGAATGAGTCAACAGAAAATGCATAATCTTCCATCAGGATAACACAAGACCGCATGCTTCTTTGATGACCAAACAAAAACTGTTACAGCTTGGCTGGGAAGTTCTGATTCATCCACCTTATTCACCAGACATTGCATCTTCAGATTTCCATTTATTTTGGTCTTTACAAAATTCTCTTAATGGAAAAAATGTCAATTCCCTGGAAGACTGTAAAAGGCACCTGGAACAGTCCTGTGCACAAAAAGATAAAAAGTTTTGGGAGGATGGAATTATGAAGTTGCCTGAAAAATGGCACAAGGTAGTGGAACAAAAGGGTGAATACTTTTTGTTCAATAAAGTTCTTGGTGAAAATGAAAAATGTGTCTTTTATTTTTACCTAAAAAAACGAAGGCACTTTTTGGCCCTCCCAATGCAAAGTCAGGGATTAGCTTCCTCTTGATTTACATTTACAAAACATGCAGAGAAGTATATTATATATCAGTTTCCAGATATTCTGTATAGAACATATTCATTCTGCCTGGATGTATTTCGTTTCAAAGGTACCAACTTTAGTCAGAAAAGCAAAACACCCTCTTCAACTGGCAAAAGAGGAAACCATATCTTCTACCAAAGAGTAGCAGATGAGCAGGATTTACAGGCTTTCCTGCTATAGCACTGCTTTTTGCCAGGTTTTGCATAGGGTCAAGATTCTTTTGCTCTCATAGGATACAATGGCAAATCTCAAATCTTTGATTGGATGAAGAAGGGGTCTACTAGGAGCACTGGTAAATTCCAACATCCTATTACTTTAAAATAAAATAACAGATATCGTCATCAGGCACATATTGCTACAGTAAGTTTTTCTATTGTATTTGAAATTATCATTAGAAATAATGGGTTTTAAAAAAAAATTTTAGTATTTATTTATTTTTGGCTGCGTCGGGTCTTAGTTGCGGCACGCGGGATCTTTCATTGTAGCATGCGGGATCTTTCATTGTGGCACGTGGGCTTCTCTCCAGCTGTGGCGCATGGGCTCAGTAGTTGCAGTGCACACAGGCTTAGTTGCGCCGTGGCATGTGGGATCTTGGTTCCCCGCCCAGACCAGGGATCGAGTTCGCGTCCCCTGCATTGGAAGGTGGATTCTCAACCACTGGACCACCAGGAAAGTCCCAGAAATAATGTTGTTAAAAACTTTTGGTTGCAAATTACAGGTACCCACCTTGAACCAGCTTAAGTAATTAATTTAAGGATGCTAAGGTAGCTTAGAAAACTCAAGAAGATAAACGGGGCTGGGCCTCAGCAACAAGCTAGAAAACAGAGCTCAGAATACCATCAGGACTATCTTGCTCTTTTCTATGTACCTAATTCTAAATCTGTTTATCTCCTCATTCATTCCTCTCCCCCACCCACCGGACTCTCATGCCAATTACTATTGTTTTTAAAAATGCAAATCCTTGTGCAGACAACTGACCCTGAAGCCCAAAAAGGGTACACGACCTAAACTATGTCACTCACTCCCTGACTCTAAAATTTGAAAGCTGGGACAGAGAATGAGAGATCAATATATTTTATGATTGCCAGATAAAACAAATAAAAATACATGATTCCAGTCACACCTGAATTTCAGATAAAGAACAAATAATTACTGGCACATATTTATGTAAAATGTAAAAATTATTCATTGTTTATCTGAAATTCAAATGTAACTGAGTGTCCTGTATTTTATCTGGAAACCCTAGTATTTCTTGATGATTCTGGAACATGTAAAATTTAGGAGACCATCAACTGCTAATGTCCATTCACTCTGGTCTTCACCTTATGTTACCTCTGTTCAGAATTTAAGGTGGCAACTAAGATCTAACCTCTTGAAATATTCCACCTCTTTTTTTCAAAAAATCAGTTTAACATTTAAAAAATGTGCTCAAAACAAAAAACAGCTGTTTTAACTTTAGTGATCTGCACGTTTAGATTTTTAAAGAAGCAGTAAATGTATGGTATTTCCACATTCCCTAATTTCTATGGGTATTTCCTCTTTGTAACTCTACAGGAAAGCATAAAACCACAGAAATCATTTGGAAAAATTCTTAAAGAAATTTATTTCCAAAGTTTATTCCCTAATAATAGGTCAGAGAATCAGGATGATGACACTCATGAAAGGACAACTAACTTAGCCTGCTTAGATAAATAGAAAAAGAAGTTAGTACCAACTGAAAGTTTATTGCAAGATTTCAATATAAAAGTTTAACTAGACTTGAGAATGAATGCTAGCTCTAATATGCAATTGATCTCACTACCAGTTTGAGTTACTGGCCTTTTCCTGGGTGCCCTTCATAAAAATCCAGTAAATATACATTAGCTAAAAGCAAATCTCCTAGGATTATCCAATGTTAACAAAAAAATAAATAAAGGTTAAAATAGGGCTTTTGCTCAGCAATTTCCAAGTTTATTAATTAAAAGTACCACTGAGATAATCCATATAAAAATATCCAGTAATATCATTTAGAAAATGATTGATTCTATATATCAAATATGAGTATTATTTATAATCCAACTTTCACTTAATAATTTGGAAAATTTTTTTTGAAACATACAAAACATTTGCCTTAAGTGCATTAATTTGTAAAGCTAAGGGCATAATATTATTGCTTTCAGAAGACTCCTTAAGAAAGATACTGTTTAATTGAGAAAGCACATAATTTTTAAAAATTTTAAGACATTCTAAACATTTACATAACTAATACGGTTTAGAAAAACGTGATATTTTGCTAACCAAACTGAAATTTTATTCAGAAAACAAAAGCATTATTAATCTCATGAAAAGCATTAAGAATATTCTACAAAATACTGGCTTAGTGAAATCAATCTTGTTGCCCCCCCAAAAAAATGTTAAAATTAGGGACTTCCCTGGTGGCACAGTGGTTGGGAATCTGCCTGCTAGTGCAGGGGTCACGGGTTCAATCCCCGGTCCAAGAGGATCCCACATGCCACTGAGCAACTGGGCCCCGTGCACCACAGCTACTGAGCCTGCACTCTAGAGTCCGCAAGCCACAACTACTGAGCCTGTGTGCCACAACTGCTGAGGCCCGCGCGCCTGGAGCCCGTGCTCCGTGGCAGGAGAGGCCACCGCGGTGGGGGGCCCGACCACCACAGGAAAGAGTGGCCCCCGCTCTCCGCAACTGGAGAAAGCCCGCGCGCAGCAGCAAAGATCCAACGCAGCCAAAAATAAATAAATAAATATTTTTTTAAACTGTCATCTTCATAAAAAAAATGTAATATTAAAGTTTCATTTTGAAAATATTAAAAACATAAGAAGAATTTTCAGTGACTAGCAACTTAGTCACTTGCTAGTCACTGAAAATTGACTAGCAATTGATTTAAGCATGAAACAGTAATCAAGGATTCTAGACAAAGTACCTAAGTGGATATAAAATCAAGTACCTTGGACTTAGGTTCATAGTGCCTGGAAAAAGAATTTTGGTTATGCCCTTGTCAAAATGAGAAACCTTGAGCAATTCACCTATGTCCTCAGTTCCTTCAGCTGTTATATGGGATAACAATACACAGAAAATTAACTGGTATATTATGAGGCTCAAATAAATGACCTGTAACAAGGTTATTCAGATCCTCATATTTCTCTCAGGTGCATCAGCACTTTGCAGTCTCTACTTTGGCCATGCTCTCCAAACTCCATTTCTCTACCCCCATGGGCTCACAGCTTGACTACCTTTCACAGCCTTCACTGCAGGGACCACTTCAAGAAGTAATAAATGCTATTCCCAGTCCTGACCTTTTAAGCCCTGCATGATCATCTATGATGTCTTTCCACTCTTTGGAAAGTCAAATGCACAGAACCCAGTGAAGGACTCTAGACCTCAGGGGATTTGAAGCCACCAGACAGGAACATCAGCTCCTGAATGACTATATGAAGGTGAGCCTCCTGCAAACCCACGTTCTAGAAAAAAAATTGCACTGTGTTCAATGACTGAGATGTGGATGTTGTAGCAGTAGGTGGCCAATGTGATCAATATAAGGCAAAGAATAATTCACAGATCCAAACTTTTCAAGTAAAAATATGTAACAGACCCCACTACCTACTACTAGATGATTTTAAGAATAGATTCAACTGCTGTAGGGTCATTAGTATCATTCTCATACACCTCTTAAATAATAGTACAATATTATACAGTGAAATAATAACATTTATTGAACATAGATTATATGCCAAGCACTATGTTAAGCATATCACATGATTGATCTCAGCTAATACTCTCAACAAACCAATGAGGCAGGTGTTACCATTACCTCTATTTTACTGATGTTAATTTGAGGGTAACGGGTGGTTAAATAACTTGACCATATTCATCCAGCTGGTAAGTAGTAGAAAGATTTTAAAACATGTCTGTATAACAACCAAGTCCATGGAGTTAGCCATTTCACTAAGCTATACAGCATGTAGAAAGAGCTGGAATGATAGCCAGGACACTGGGAATCCAAACCCAGCTCCAAGGCTGTGTGATCCCAAGCAAATGATTTCACCAATCTGTGCCTCAGACTTCTATGGTTCCTTCTAGTGGTACATTTTTTTGGGAATTCTTGTCCAGGATTAGAAAAATTTAAACTGCTCAGAGATTAACCGCTTCTAAATCAGCTTTGCTTATGCTTATATGCTTATCTCCTGAAATAGAGGATAGTTCTTAAAATTGTAACCTTGTGACAAGAAAAATGAGATGAAAAATGTAAAGGTGATGTCAATCTGTGTTTGAACATTTTCCTACTCAGAATACTATTATGATGTGTTTTCCTTGGGGAAAAAAGTGAAAGTCACACTCTTATGTTTAGAATTTTGGATCAAAGTCCACTTCTGCTTAAAATGTTGTACAATGTATCAAAGATAACTTCTGCAAGAAAGAAAAAGAGAGAGAGGGAGACCTAATTAGAGAAATGGCATGTTTTGTAAGTAGGGTTGCAAGGTGTCCTGTATATACAAGACATCTCCTATAATTAATGATTGTGTCCGGCAACGTTTGTTGACTTTTTTCAGAATGTCTTAAATGCCCTGTGTTCAGCTTTTTTCAATACTTAAAAAAAAATCAGTTATTTTTAGGCTACAGTTGTTAATGCTTAAATTACTTAAATGGTAACAGTAGGTGAGAATCATACCACCACAAATAAAAATCTGGATAAACCTTATGGTTTCTCCTGCAAGTTTGGCTGAGGGAAAGAACAAAATGGGGAAATGAGAATTAAACATATTATTTTTCATATTCAGGGAAGTACAAGACTGTTCTTTGGCTAAAATCTCAGGTGCTGAGCCAGCAGTAACCATCTTTAGAGAAAACTAGATCAGTATAGCATGCCTTCTCTAAAAGTCAGCCAGTCAGTGACAGCCCCTCACTCTAGATAACAGCGAATTAGCAACTGCCTTGCTCCAGTGCCGAAGCGTCTGAAAGGCAAACGCCCATAGCAGCCTTACTCCCAAAACCACTCTAACACAGATGCAAATCTGTCAATCCCTAAACACCGCTGCTTCTGAAAATTTCACCAGTCCCTAAATACCAGGCTTCCCAAAATTTTATGTAAGACTGGAGAGACAGTGTCTTCCAAATACATCTCTTCCTTGAAGGCAAATGGGAAGTTCACCATTTTTATATCAGAATGAGTTTGACTTATTAATTTGCATGTTCCCCAGTCTTTCAATAGTTCAACACCTATTTACAGTTAGTTATAAGTTCAAACTTGTGAATGACAGATACACCCATTACTATAAGATGATCAAATACAATCTCCAATTCTTCTGGTGATTGCTATTTTTTTTTTTAGTTTGTATGTATTTGAAACCCAAAATTCATATATTTATAGATGAATTTTCTGAACATTGAACATTTATTAAACAAGGAAAAAGCCCTTTTGAATTAATTTGTACAGTATGCATTTATCCAATATCAAAATTGGTGGAAAGTCACATACAAACCAACATATACTAATTAATAGCTATGCATGTCAGATTGATTCAACTAGTACCCAAAAAAAGCATTAAAATAAAAATTTTGGTAGAGAAATTCAGATGAAGACAATGAAATAATCACAAAGGAAGTTGTAATAACCTTCTGCACTATATATCATCAGTCTTTCAGCTCAAGTGACTATTTGAATGTACCCCTACCAAAAGTATTTTCATATTCCAAAACTGCAAGCAAGTTTTCGATTGCCAGGAAGATACCTACTAGAATTAAAAAAAAAATTGTAATGGCTCTTTTTACTCTCACTGATATTATCAAACATCTAAATGTCTCATTTTTTTTTATGGCATAGCCAAGGATGCAAGTAATGAAACCGAGCCTCCCTAAAACTGAGTTCCTCTACTGAGTTTATGATTAACCTCTCTATCCAAAACTTTACTCCCTTCCTTTTCCTGAACCTGTTCCCCTCAAGATTGAGGAGTATCAAAGAAAAAGAGAGGATAGAAACTGAAAACAAACCCCTGTGTCCCTGTCCTTTGAAGTAATAGGCTTTTGGTTTAGTCTCCCTTGAGCCTCAAAAAGCTGACTCAAGGGCTTCCCTGGTGGCGCAGTGCTTGAGAGTCTGCCTGCCAATGCAGGGTACACGGGTTCGTGCCCCGGTCCGGGAAGATACCACATGCCGCAGAGCGGCTGGGCCCGTGAGCCATGGCCGCTGAGCCTGCGCGTCCGGATCCTGTGCTCCGCAACGAGAAAGGATATGACAGTGAGAAGCCCGTGTACCGCATTAAAAAAAAAAAAAAGGCTGACTCAAGAGTTAATGATTAGAAAATGTGAAAATGTAGAAACAAAGAATAGCTGTTGGGCCAGGAAACTGGTAAAAATTTAGACTATAAATCTGCCACATGGCAGAACCACCAAACTCACAGTTCCTTGAAAGATATAGATAAAGGCCTGACACACACTCCTAAATTGTTTTTATAGGAAGCAGACCCCCATCAGATAAAAACTGCTAACTGCAAGTACATAGACCCTAGACTGGTTGAAACCAGAAGGTTGATGATGCTTGAAACTTCACCTTGATGTCAACCAATCTGAGAATTGTGCATGAACTGATCACGCACCCAACAACCCCCTCCCTCACACCGCCTTTAAAACCCCTTGCCTGAAAACCCTCTGACAGTTCAAGTCTTTTGAGCATGAGCTGCCCATTCTCACTGCTTGGTGCCCTGCAGTAAATACTGTACCTTCCTTCACC
The DNA here is from genome assembly GCF_005190385.1 of Monodon monoceros. Taxonomy (NCBI): domain Eukaryota; kingdom Metazoa; phylum Chordata; class Mammalia; order Artiodactyla; family Monodontidae; genus Monodon; species Monodon monoceros. The sequence continues at coordinate 41,856,029 of NW_021703781.1, forward strand.
ACAGCCCAGCATCAGTAGATGGCTTTACTGCATGTGGGTGAGTGGACCCAATTTTGGTTAGATAACAGTAATAATAATGCAGAAGTAATTCTTTCATTTGCTAGTGCAATATTTTTTTCTTCTGAAAAAGGCTTCCTTATAAGGCTATTGTGAGTAAAATCTTATCCAGATGAGACTTGAGAAAAAATATTATGCAGAGTCTCATATTAAGTTAGAAGTAAATGAGAAAAATTGTATTGCTTTTGGTGAAGATAATATGTATTTAGGTGAATGTTTGTATAAAGGTTCAGACGTGTTATTACGAAGTTGAAGCAAAGCATGATTGATTCTATAGAAGGAGATGACTACCCTGCCCATATTTTCTAAAATGTTTTCAAACAGCATCTGATGATCTTTCTATTGACACTGAAGTAATTGTCATGAAATTGTTCTCTTCCTTCAGTAATTATACTGTTTGAACCAAGCAGTTAAACTGTTTTTATAATTTTGTTACTAATATTTTTCAGTTCTCTTGCTTTTAAAAACCCATTTGCTGTCTTTAACAAATGTAATTGAGAGTTACCTGAGTCTACTTGAAGTACTGAAATTATACTTCACTTCTGAAGAAAAAACTCAAAAGTTTCCTGTTGAGTTTATAAAAAGTCTATTGAATGAGCTCTACTTATTTCCTGTTTGTTAGTATCCAAAATCTTTTTAGTAACAGAATTATGCAACTTGAGAGAAGTACAACCAGTGTTATTAAAAGTATTTCATTGCTTAAAGAAATTTGTTGAGTAAAGAACTGATAAACTCTGTATACCTTTAAGTGTCAGGCTGTACTTAAAAGGGACAACATTGCTTATTAATAGGAAAATAAATTCCAATTTAAGGTGGATAATTATTACAAAAGATGGTATTATGTGCTTCAACAAATCGAATTTATAGAGCAATTCTCAGAGTTGTTAACTTTGTCAGTACGTATTCGGTATACTGGCTCATGATGCTAATGAGCATTTTCTCACTAATAAATATTCAGTGGGCAAAAGAATAAAATAGGTTGAATGTGACCACTGTAGAAGTTATGCTATAATTAAATGGAACATATAATGTAACTGCATGGAATTTTATACAGCAAATTTTGCAAAACAAGGAATCATTAAGGAGAGACAAATTATCAGAGGCATATAATCAAAAAATTATGTAATTTAGAGATAATTTATTTCACATTAACAATATGTATTTTTTAGTATAAGTGTGGTTCATGTAATATTTTTACTTTATCTCAATGAACATATGGATAGACATCCTATACATTTTTTTTGCTAAATTTGACAAACCTCTTTGTAAGATTGTTTTTTTTTTTCAAGTTAAATAAAGTAACTGAACCACTCTAACTTTTAAGAAAAACTACCCTTTGAAAAAAATGTCTTCCTCTAATGTAGCAATGTCAAGAAGAATGAATCAAGAAAGGGCTTATATCTCTGCTGGATGGGGTAAGAGGGAAGTGTTACTCCTTGAGTCTTCTTCAGGGAATAGATTGATTTTGAGAGGATGCTTTGAGACAGAGTTCAATCTTGACAATTTTCCCTATGAGAACAAGTAAAACAATGACATAGGTATCCTATGAAAAACTTCCCTTCCTGAGAAATTTCCTACCTGAACAAGAGGTAAATGAACAGGGATATGGGAGACTGATGATACACTATATTCTCCTTGTCCCCATAATATACAATAAATTAGCTTTCTTTCTATTATTAGTCATTTGTATTCTGATTATGCCATGTAGGTGGGGAAACAAAAACTGTAATAGTATGTTTGTAATATACTTAAGATATGTGGATCATCTAAGAAATGATCCGTCTGCATTTGGATCCTAGGTATAGTGCTGAGGAAGAGATAGAGCGAGAGACAGAGGGAAAGAGGGAGAGGGAGAGGGAGAGAGAGGAAGGAAGGAGGGGAAAGGAGAAGGGAGGGAAGCACGGAGAACTACTTAACCTGTGGGTAAGAATACAATGTATGAGGAGACTCTCAGATTCACCCTACACAAATTATTAGGCCATCCAAGTACTTCTGAACTAGGAACAGCTATATCCAACATCACCTTGGAACTGTCACACATCCCAATACAATTGAGACATCTTCCAATAATGTTACTACCAGGAATATGAGATAAAGAACCCATCTAAAGTCTGTGCCAAATCTGCCTTGGATCGAGTTATAGTTACTCCTTACAATGGGGGATAAAATGAGAACAGAATTTCTTTCTTAAATTAAATTCAAAGGGTAAAATAGCTCTGCATTACATTTTTCATGACTGTCAGAGCTATTCAAGCTACAATACTATCATCATCATTCAAGTTCACCCTTCAGCTTCACTAGTATCTGGTCACTGGCTCAGCTACAGTGGTACTGCTTTCTTGCTTACACATATATGAAAATACTTGGAAAGCTCCGGATTTTGCCCAGTGTGAACGCTTCACAGTCAATTCCTAATTACACTCAACTACCAGTGTCTTGGCTTCAGGCATGGCTTATTTCTCTCCACTAATATTTTAAAGATCGATTCTGAGGGAGCTGATGGACCAACAATTCTCAAATCCCTGCCACAAACTTCATCAGCCTCATAGTGAATCACTTTTACCTTTAAACACCAATTGTTATGCCTATGTCTTTTCCTCATTAGATAATAGGTATCTTTATTATCTCTGGTAAAATCTAGGCTCTTTTGGGTTTTGCCCTCACTAGGAACTCATCTGCTACTTGATCCTGAACTTCTGGCACTTTTTTTATGCACCTGTAACATCTACCTTTACTCCTTAGTCTACCTATGCACCCATACTCAATATAGCCATTTTCTTGCCTCCCCTTTCTACATTTTGCTTTCTACATCTGCTTAATTTTGAGCTTTTTACAGATGTTCCTCCATCTTTAGGACATCCTGTTATCCAAGATGAGGAACTTCTCTCCTTTTCACGTGGTCCAACAGAACTTTCATCGTCCTGCTCCTCATCTAATGAACAAATCAAGACAGCCTCTGCCCAGTCCCTCTTCAAAAAAGTGAGGATGTCAGGATTAGATAATATACTCTTAATTACTGGATTGTGGGCAAACTTTAAGTACCCAACACCATGTTATGACTAAGCCAGCATCCACTGTTAACCACAGTTGATTACGTATAACGATGGTTTCTCGTATTCTTTTTTTTGATAAATAGCACTATTTATTAACTAGATTGTATCTTCTCAAGTACTTGATATACATAAATTAAAGAATAGGCAGGCAAAGTAGCTACTAATGCAAGGACTTGCTCTAGTGACACTAATTAAATAAAATATGTTCTAATCAATGAAACTTCTTTAGACATATCTTTATGGCTAATGACCATAAACATAAAATGGTGACCATTTTATGTTTATAAGAGAAAATAAGACATTTAATATTTCTAACCTTTATAATTTAATACATTTTATATTTTCAGCCCTCTAAATAACATGACACCCAACATCAGGTGAAAGTCCAGTAAACTGGCGTTTATTCCTCAAACACCTTTTGTAGGCTGTATGCTATCAAATGAATGTTTTAAGTAGTTGGTCAGTCTTAGCTTGCTGACATGTTCTGTATGAACCACACCTTCTTGGCCTACATAATTTAAAAAATTATTTGCAAACACTTAAAATTTGGGAAAATTCCAATGTAAATTTTTTTCATAATTTAAATAATTTGACTATCTGGCAATACTGAGCCTCTTTCCTGCATGCCATGATCCACATTACCACAGTCTCTACTACTCCCTGCTTTTCTATCTACACCAAAGCATAGTGTTGATTGTGATGTTATATTTATTTTTATAGTAGAGTCAAATAGAAAATAATTAAATGCTTCTTCTGCCCAACTCTCAGGTAGCAGAAAATAAAGTAGAGATATGTTTAGGAAAAACAGCAGAGCACATATTCTTCTTACAGAAGTTCCCAACTCATTAGTACCCAAAACAAGAGGCTCCAGGTGAAAGAAATGCACGTGGCTTGCTGCATTCATGCTGCCTATCTAGCCACTGTGAGTATTACTAGACTTTTCTTTAGACCAAGGATCTGGAAGGTTGGAACACAACCATGCGCATTCACTTACTTGTCTTTGACTGCTTTCACATGCAATATAGGAGTTGAATAGCTGCACAAGAGAACTATCTAACCCCCAAGACATTTATAATCTGACTTTCACAGAAAGTTTGTTGACTCCCACTTCAGACAATATTCAATGAAAGTTAGCAGCCCCAAATCTGATGAATCTTAAAACCAAAAATAGTGACTAGCAATAATATAATAAAGCATATAATCAACTACTAAATTTCCTGAGAAAAATTTATAAATATGGTAAAAGTTAAGAAAAGAGGTCAATATTAACTAAACAGTTGTGAAGGAATTCATAAAGAATATATCTAAATGTATTTTAAAGATATTTAAAATAACAACTACTGTAAATGTTTCCAATTTGCCTAGGTTAGAAAGCTCCTTTATAAAGCTCTTGCCTAGAAACAAAGAAGAAAACAGTATTGTTCATTATAGCTCTAAGGAACATTTATGAAGACAGATGACCTTGGTAAAAGGAAAGATACAGAAGCTAGAAGTCGTGTGCCTTGATTTAAGATAATTAATGTGTTTTCATTTTTATATTTCCCAATGAAATATAAATTAATATATTTTGACTTTTAAAATTTGATGATTGAAAATAAGATATTGTCTCAATGTCAAAATAAGATATTGGCAAAGATGTGAATATATTATCTGTGCACATATTATTGTCAAAATTAAATCATTTTATGACATTTTAAATCAAATTCTTCACTTTTTCTAATAATTTTTAAATATTGTTATGACCAAAAAAGTTTTACCAAAGAGAAATTATGATTATGTGAATAGCACTTATGAGCATTTCCCATTTATAATATGCCAATGCACTATTATATCTATCAGACATTATATGGAATCAACAAAGTGCTATAAAAACAGATTCTTCATTTTCTCTATGTGGAATAGAAGGAAGGTTATTTTTAAAGAAAATGAGATCACTTTGAGAGGGAACTGTGTTAATTATGATTTGGTTTATAAATTTTATAGTGTTGAATTTCAAAAATATACATTAGATTTTGTTCCCTAGAAGACCACCAATTCTACAAGATTCTAAAGCGTTATGACTCTTTTAAATGAAATGAAACAGCAGTAATTGTGTTTGAGTCAACTCCATGGCAAATGGTGCATAAATTAATAAAAGATGACATTTGTACGTCATTTATCTCCTTGCATGATATGAAAGAAATTCAATCACATAATTACATTATCTATGAACTGTTGAGTGGGCAGAATAAGTGAAACTTCTAATTTGAGATTGCAAGGGAGACAAAGAATAATTACATGCCAGGCTGGCAAGGTGCCATTGCTACACTGGACCTTTGCATAAAAGAAATGGTTGAAGGAAAAATATTTCTCTAGAAATTATCATCACCTATGAACGTAAAGAAGCTCAGGTCTTCTTTGTTTCCAACTTTTCTGATTCGTAACTCTTTTCCCTCAGAAATACAGGAACAGGAGGAGTTGCAATTAGCAACAGAAAAATTCAGTGCTGAAAATTAAATATGTAAATAAAAGAATAAAGAAGTCTATACTTTGTGCTTTTCTGTATGTTCGGTGATTTGGTTTGTCAGGGTCAAGATTTATTTCTTATATAAAACATATACATATGATTTCACAACCATGTGGGAAAGTGAATTAAAGTCCAGTTGTAGATTACCATTTCTAACAATGTCCTTTCTTTTTTCAGAGTGAGTCTAAACCAGATAAAGATGAAAAGAAAGGGGAAATATATTTGAGATTTTAGACCTAAATTGTATTAGTTGTTGTTTGTACTTATTTCAGGTCTTTTCTTAAGCCACTGGGGTATTTTTGGTGCAGTACCTCAGTTAGACCCCAACCAGCCCAAACTTGAGGGAAGGCAGGTGACACTTGTGAAAGGAGAGCCACTAGGAGTAATCTGTAACTATCCCGGGGCTCTTCTGTCTGCCCTGCAGTACCGGTGCACCACTCAAGTAAAAGCCCCTGTCTGACTGCACCAGAAGTGACAGGGAAATCAGTTTACATTCCTACAAGTTTACAAGATTCCAGCTCCTTCCTTTTTTTAAAAAATAAATTTATTTATTGTTTGGCTGTGTTGGGTCTTTGTTGCTGTGCACGGGCTTTCTCTAGTCGCAGTGAGCAGGGGCTACCCTTTGTTGCAGTGGCTTCTCTTGTTGCAGAGCACAGGCTCTAGGCACGCGGGCTGCAGTAGTTGCGGCACGCAGGCTCAGTAGTTGTGGCTCGCAGCCTCCAGAGCACAGGCTCAGTAGTTGTGGCACAGGGCTTAGTTGCTCCGCGGCATGTGGGATCTTCCCAGACCAGGGCTCAAACAAACCCTGAATTGGCAGGCGGATTCTTAACCACTGTGCTACCAGGGAAGTCCCCTCCTTTTCTCTTAATAGTTCTTCAGATTATCATGGGTAGTGTTTTTATCTTGATAGTTAGCAGTTGCCAGTCACTGAGTTTCAACAGACCTTTTATGTTATTTAATAGGATCCCACATTCTAAGTCCAGCTACCACCAAAAATTTTCATTTGCTAAAGTGACATTAGCAAGCCAGCTAATATTTGAAAAAGAAGAAAGAGACTTTGTAGATCCACTGATGTTTTAACATTAGAAGAGGATTTGAAGAAGACATCTGGGCAGGATTACTGATGTATGGTAAAAATCAGATCATTTTATCTAAAAATTAAGTCAACTGGCCGGTTAGCTCAGTTGGGTAGAGCATGGTGCTAATAAAAATTGAAACTGATTACTTTTTGGATTTTTGTCTTTTACTTCATCCTGCCTCTTGCTTACAACAGGCACACAATTATGTAATAAACAAAGAATCAGCAATTTTTCATTTAGTTTGCATTCCAGCTAAAGTCTTGCTTTTTTTTTCATTTTTTAAATTGAGATATAATTGACAAATATAGAACATGTATTTTTTCATGAACAGTCTGATTCACTCTTTTGTGTGCACTGTACATACCTATTTACTTCTTCCCTCATATTTGGTATTTTCTAGGCAGTAGAGAATGTTCCTAAACCAATGGCATTGCTGCTGAGTGATCTATTCATCTTGCTTTCCCCACAGGCCTGCATTAGATAAATTCAGTAAATAGACAGCTCACACAGTCCTTGTATGCAATAATACACTTCCTTGCTTACTAATTCTATTTCCTTAAAATCAATTTCTTCAAATTCTGCAAACAAAATAAAAATTTTAAAATCTTCATATCTTTGGCATGATAATCTTGCTCTATTCACTTCCACAATATTCCCAGAGTGGCAGATGTCATTCAGTAGTAAATGCCCCTGCTGTCATAAGTGCTCTGCTTTCAAGGCTCACTGTTTATGAGACAGGAGGAGTTTATTGCTTTATACATTGTCTCCAGTGATGGGATTTTCACTTACAGTGTTGACCAGTTTGAAAATGAAAATGAGAGTCGTGGCTCTTCATAACCACGGGTGGGTACTTCTCTCAACAACAGGAGGATATTCATAACATGAAAAGAGGATAAAAGATGCACATGAAGACATTAACTTGGTTTCATTACTAGCCTCAGAGAAAAAGCTTTTTATTGAAATAGTAAATATGAGATGTAATAAGAAAACACATTTGGATACATGAGTGAAGATTTATAAATATTTTATAGGAACCCATATAAAAATACGTATTTTAAAACTTTTCCAACATATGCCTATTTAAATGTATTCTATTTCAAGACTTCTTTGTTGTTTAGAAGCTAGTGTATCTCTGTGTGATCAATAGATTTCAATACTTATGCAAGTGAATTTTTTATCAGGCTGAATTTATGAAGTAAATTGTCTGGGTCAGATTGGGTAATTGTGATAATGTACATAACGTACAGTTTGTATTTGTTTGCTTACAGTTTTATTTAAAGAGTCTGAAATCAGATATTTTATCATTATTTATGACACATTGGCTAAGAATTATGGAGGAAGGAAGTTTGTTTTTGCTTTTAATTTCCAAGCAGTTGTAAGTTTTTAATTCAACATTTTTTTTTCTAGACTTTTTTTACATTGAATGTTTGGTATCAGTTTTATTGTTAGAAAACATGAATAATTTTTTATTAATATTATTCAAAATCCCATTATCTCTATCTTTTAGTCTGTTTGATCTATCAAAAGATGAGAAAACAAATTTAAAGTCTTATTATTTTGTTTTTCTCTATTTTTCTCATACACTTTGAAGTGTTATTATTTGTTCACTCATCCACTTATTCCTATAGTCAAGAACTTTTTATTAAACATCAAATTATACCTAGCTCTTTCAAGGAAAAAAAAACAAACAAACTGGGGATAGAACCAATATAAGTTCCTGCTTCATGGGGTATTTTTTCTTATAGGAGAAACAAGGGTAAACAAATAAATAAACAAGCAAACAAATAACTCTTTCAAGCAATGAGACATGCTATGGAGAAAAATAAAGCAGAGATAGAGACAGGAGAAAAAAGAATTGAATGTTGCTATTTAAAATCAGATGGTCAAGAAAATAGCAGCAAAAATCCTTATATTTCAGTAGATTCTTGAAGAAAGTGAGGAAGCAGAATTCAGCAATTTTGGGAATGAGATTGCAAGCAAAAGGAAAACAATGGCAGAGACCCAAAGAAGAACTTTTACTTGGAGTGTTAAAGAAACAGCAAAAACAATGTGCCCAGAGCACTGTGTTAAAAGTGGACAGTGGTAAGAGAGGATATAGAAAAGAGAATATGGAAGACTTAGGGCAAGGCAAGAAGAACAATGGTTCTAATGGAATACTACTCAACCATAAAAAAGAATGAAACCCTGCTATTTGCAACAATATGGATGGACTTTGAAAGTATTATGCTAAGTGAAATAAATCAGACAGAGAAAGAACAATACCACATGATTTCACCTATATGTGGAATCTAAAAACAAAACAAATGAACAAACAAAATAAACAAAAAACAAACTGATAGGCACAGAGAACAGATTAGTGGTTACCAGAGGGGAAGGGAGTTGGGGTGGGCGAAATGGGTGAAGGAGACAATGTATGGCAACCACACTTGTGGTAGTGATCACTCTGTAGTGTAGACAGATATTGAATCATAATTCTGTACTCCTGAAACGTACATAAAAATTTTTTTAATAAAATTAAAAATAAAAATTCCAAAAACAGTAACAGCTCATAAGAACAATTACAACATAAGCCAGTAATTGTTTAAAAGCTTACTGTGTGCAAAGAAATATGTATTACATACATTATATTATTTACCTCTTTCAAGCACCTGTTAAGATACTTTAATTTGTCCAACATTACATTATTAGTAATAACTAGCTTGGGGCAACCTCTCACTCTAAAGTTCCTATTTCTGTGTGTTTGCTGCCTGCCTGAGCTTTAGTTTACATTTACAACAGAAGCTATTCAATGATTAGTTAGTATACATCTCCAATAATATTTGACATACTTAGTTAAAGACATCATTACACCAGCATCTCCTGAGTCGTACACATTCCAGGTTCCATCCAAAATCTACTCACTTGGAATTTCCTGAGCTACAAGCTCAGGAAAAGGGTTTAGTAACTTCCCTAGGGTATTCTAATGTTGAACCAAATTTGAGAACCACTGAACTAGATCAAAACCTTTTTTCAATAGGAAAACAGCATCAATCTCAGAGAAAATAGATAATAGCATAATATCCAGAGAAGAACTACACAACTAAGTCTTAAAGTGTTTGCAATCAGAAGAGATTCATGAATTTGCAAGCTAGGATTTATAAGATTTGAAGTTTTGAACAAGACTAGTCTGCATATTTGCCCTACAGCTGACCTTTGAACAATATGAGGGTTAGGGGCACCGATCCCTGCACAGTCGAATATCTGCATATAAGTTTACAGTTGGCCCTCAATATTCATGGCTCCACCTCTGTGGATTCAATCAACCACAGATTCGGTAGTACTGTAGTATATATTTATTGAAAAAAAAATCTACTTATAAGTGGAGCCGTGCAGTTCAAAACCATGTTGTTCAAGTATCAACTGCAGTTCGAAGCCTATATCAAATTAACTGGTTCAGTAAACTATGTACAGTTCTCATGATCGACTCTGTGTTTAATGATGCTCAATTAATCCTTTGTGGTCATTAAAGTTCCAAGTTAAAGAATTCCTTCAAGAGTTAGTATTGTTGTCAAAACCAGATTAACCAAATGGGTAACTGTAATAAGACAATGGCATCCAGATTGGACAGATACAGTTGTCAGAACATTTAACAGATGCTGATTTATCAAGAAAAGTTTACTACAGTCTATGTATATGATGGTCTTCTTCAGATAAATCTAAATAATTCTTCAATAAAATCAGAGAATATGAAGAACCCAGAATAGAGTCACAAATTCCTCAAAAAGGACATTTTCTTAAAATATGCATACCAAAATGTATGCATGATTTCTGTGCTGCTCATTAGGACTAATTACAAATATCTGAGTTTTCTCCTTCTGGGCACATAACAGAATTAAACTTTCTTTGTTCATCTGAATTTTGACACAGTCATGCAATTCTCTTTGGCCAGTGAAAACATGAATAGTAGTGTCTTGTGTCACCACCAGAAAGAAGCCTTAAGAGCCAGTGCATCTACACTACGTGATACTTGGCACCAACACAACTTGAAATGTTTCAGATGATAATTATTATTCCACCCTTTGTTCCGGATTGAGAAGAACATGGAGCCCAGCTCCCAGGTAGTCCATGATGGATATGCTATGTGGGCAAGAAATAAACCTTTGTTACTCTAAATCCCTAAGATCTGGGGTTGTTCATCACCACAGCATTGCCTAACTTACCATACCTGACTCACTTGCAGATCAAAAGGTCTCATGTCTGGGACCTCCCTGGCAGTCCAGTGGTTAAGACTCCACGCCTCCACTCCAGGGGGTGCACGTTTGATCTACGGTCGGAGGAACTAAGATCCCACATGCCACACAGACCGGCCAAAAAAAAAATTATTTTTAAAAAAAGAAAGGTCTCATGCCTTTCCTTAAAATATATGTTAACACCAAAATGGTCCTTTCCAAATCCAACTTAATCTGAAACTAATTTTGGAAAAAATAACACCTATTGCAATAACAATCTACTAAGAAAACTCAAATTTCTCTACATGTGTAACTCCCTAACAATTGTGAGGTGCAATAACAAGAAGAAAAAAATGCAACTTTTTAGTAGTGAATGGCAGTGAGAGTTATGCAAAAAGATAGAGTGGAATTTAGCCTTGTTAACAACACAAAGCAATGGTTTTAAGACTTTTGAAAAGAAAAGGCAAACCCTTCAGGCTACAATCAATAGATAGTGGCAGCAAAAGAGCTGTTAAGTGTATTAAGTTTAAAAGACAAATTGCTCTTTTATCAACAGCCAGTCTATGCTATGACCTGTCTGAAAGATTTAAAGGAACCAGCGGGGCTTCAAAATTAGCAGGAAAGCAAATTCATCTCAGAAGGAAAATATGCAAAATCACCAATATTTTTCCTTAAAAAAATAGTTATTAAAAACACCTGATAATCATGACTCTCTTCACAAGTTATTTCCAAAATTATGAACCTCTGTATATATTACTGGCCTGGAAGGGTCACAGCAGCAGTGTTTTCCCTTTTTTCTCCCCAAGAATTCTTTTGACATAAGATTAATTTTCACAGAAACTTGCCTCACCTTTCTTTAAACTTAATTTTATCATCTTTAGAGGCATTTTACTGTTTATTTTAGAAGCTTAGAAGGTTTGATATATAGAGTTTGCTCATAATGGCATAAAAATTGGGAGTTAAGGTACCCATTTTTAAATTCAGGTCATGTAAATTTACCAATTTCCTCTAAATTGACTATGAAAAATCATACTACAGCACTGTGCACACTGTCTGGTACATAACAGTCACTCTACTGTCTTTCCAAAATATAAACAAAATGCATTCCATCTTATTTCATATTTCAGGCTTTGATATAAAACACAACTGGTCTTTGACATAAATGCTTCCATCAAAAATAACTAAATGTCATCAGAGAACAACAGGATATTATCTGAGCGAAGAGAGAAATGGCTTGTGATGAGCATGGTATCCTGCACTGCTTTGCTCTACAATATCAATACATTTGTCAATTTATAATCAGTATAGACAAAGAAGGTGAGTAAAAAGCAACGAGTAAAAAGCAACAACTAAATAGCACATAAGCTAAGCAGAATTTTAATAGTCTCACAGAATTTGGGATAAAAAAATAATAAAGTTCAAGGTACAAAGGAAAATGAAATTAAGAGGCCAAACTTCAAGGAAAAAAGAGTAATGAAATTAAGCCTGTCAACATCACTTAAACCTTATGGAATGTGCAGATTCATAAGTAGGACGGGGTCAAGAGAGTGAGAAGTCAAGTGGAAAACTGACACTAAAAGGCAGAGAACCCAACACAACTTTCTGTAGTCTTATAGTATGAGTTTGCACTGGGAATCCCAAGACGACCCTCAGGCTCAAAGAATCACTAGGACTCACAGGACTCAGATGTTACACTCACAGTTACGATTTACTACAGCAAAGGACAGAAATTAGAATCAGCAAAGGAAAAAAGGAGAATGAGGACAAGTCCAGGGGAAACAAGTATCCTCTCTAGTGGAGTCACATGGGGAAGTGGTTAATTCTCCAAACAACAATGTGTGATAACACATTCAAAGTACTGCCAACAAGGAAAGCTCATCTGAGTCTTGAGTCCAGCGTTTTTTGGTTTTTTTTTTTACAATTTTATATTATTTTCATTTTAACTGGGGGTAGTCACATAGGCATGCAGTGCCTACATGTCTGACCTCAGTTACTTAGACCTCAGCACCCTAGAGCAAACACAGGCGTTCACCATAAAATACATTGTTAGGATAATCTTATCTGGTCATACTAGTATGGTGTATGGTCTCATTTTTATGTGTGAAGGAATCAATAAAAACTGAGAACTACAGATTTTCTCTTTTTAAACAGAGTACAAAAACACTGCTTGTCTTCCATTTTATTAATATTAAACATCATCATGCAATAGAGATGTACTTAAATCTTATCAGCTTGTTTTCCTTCCTCCTGGACATATTTTGATAGTTATACTAAAGTCACAGGCAAAATGTGGGTTGTCAAATTAACACTTAACATTCTTATTATTGGAAGGAACCAGAAATACACCTCAAGTGTTTTGGAGTCATCAAGAATCCACTGTAGAGGAAACAGATCTCAGAGATGGGAAGGAAATACTGATATGATTCAGTGAAGGTTATGCTTGGTGAAAAGATGAAATGTATTTGCTGCTTCAATGAGCCAGTTTAAATTTATCAGTCTTAATGGAGGTGAATGAGGTCTAAAAATGTTTCTCAAACTTTTTCCCCTTACATAGTTTTTTGCTGCTTTCTTTTCTGACCATATTCTCACTAGGTACAACGTTCAAGAGTCATAATTAAAAGCATTTTATAAACATGTAGTATAAATGTCAGACTTCAGAAAAGGTTATATAGCTGCCTTAGATAAATGGGAAAGTATGGATGACCTCAAACCAACCAGTCAATGCATCAAAATTAAACTATACTAGATATAATCAATCCAGAGACTAGACCATTGGACAAAATAACAGATTTGGGGAACATAACATATCTTTTAGATGAGAAAGAACACTTTTCCATGATATGTAACATTTTTACCTTGCTTAATGGTTATATAAGAATAGGAAATTATTAGTTCTATTTTTCAGAGGATGAGTCACAGAGATATAAGTTGTATATTCTAGTTCTTGGAATATAATTTTTTTTTCAGTTTCTAGTCCTCTGACAATCAGTAGTATACCAATGCAGTCTCCAAAGTTCAAGATTCCCATTTTCAAGGCACCACCTAACAATTTTTAAGAGGAAACAACAAAAGTCAGGTACATATTAATTAGTTGGATCTTATTCTGAGTAGAACACCAAAGACCTTGATACAAAAATTAGATAATAATTACAACCACTTTCTACAACAAGAAGTTTTGCCATTTGGATGTAGACTTTTCTTCTTGCTATCCACAAAATAGTCCTGAGTTTTTCATAGGAATAAAAGTTGGAGAAGCAACAGATTGAAAAACAAGACTATGCAGTTGCTATACACAGCTAGGCCTGTACCCAGCTCTGACATGCAGTCTTCTGTTCCTCTATCCAATAAGTATCAATATAATAGATGAGAAAGTGACTAAATCACAGCAAAAGTTTAAACTTTAAGGGTTTTGATGTTGATGCTTTTTACTCTTCTCTTCATTTCTCCCACACCCTAAGTCATTCCCCAAGAAACCAATTTCCTCCTACTATCAGCTATTAGATTTCTTATTGAGGGTCCCTTAAACTTGACCTATCTTACAATGTCACATGCTCCAAAGTTATGTCTCTTCTTTCTTTTTCAAAAAGCTACCATTGCACAAAAGAATATAAATTAGATATCGGGGGAAAATCCGATTAAATTAAGTCACCCTAAACAAAAACTTTCTTATAAGAGAACTCTTTATTTGCCTAAATTTTTTAACCTTTCCAAATACATTCTCTTTTTAACTATAATGATTTTCAGATCATATCAATGTCAACAATGAGATACATAATAAGCACATGTCAATACATATGCTCATACAAGCACTGGATTATATTAATGAATTAAGATGTTGATTAAGGAGGCATGCCAAAATTAGCCCTGCTCTCTGAAGTTCCCTCAACACCAGAGAAATTTTTATTATAATTCATACATGATGCTGATTCCCAAATTAATTTCTGCACTCACACATTTCTCATGAAAGCCAGACCTATATCCAACCGTTCCACTTGACCTCTCCACTTTCTGCTAGGTATGTGCCAAACTTAACATTTTCAAAACCATGAATTTTCCCCAGCTCACTCCTTGCAAACAAACCTCTCTTGCAGTTTTCTCCAATTAATCAACTTAATAAATAGCATTTCCATCATCCCAGTTGCTTAACATACAGACCTGGATACATTCTTGATTCCTCTCTTTCTCAAATAACCCACATCCAAGTTGTTAGTAAATATTGTTGGTTATTCCTTAAATACATATTCTGAATCTGTCTACCTCTCTATATATAATCCACATATCCTTGTTCCAAGCCACCATAATATATTGCCTGTCTTGTTCTAACATCCTTCTAAATGGTCCTCTGCTTCTACTCTTCCCCTCTTTGCAGTAAGAATGATTCCTTTAAAAGATAAAGCAGATAACGTCACTATTCTGCTCAAATCCTCAAGGATAATCCCATATCACTCAGAAGAAAGGGTCAAAGTCTGTACAGTGGCCCACAAATCTGTACATGATTCTAGTGCCCCATTATTCCTCTGACACCTTCTCCCCCTGCTCTCTCCTCTGTGCTCACTTCTTTCCAGTCACTCTAGCTTCTTTGCTGTTTATGAAATATTCCAGCTATAATCTACCTCAGGGTCTTTGACTGGTGCTGCCTCTGCTCAGAAGTCTCTTCTTCCAGATGTTAACAGAGCTATTCCATCATCTCAAGTATGGCCTTCTCAGAAACCAACTTCTTTAAAACCTTTACACCTATTCCTCACCAGGCTATCTCTTTCTCCCTTCCTTGCCTTCTCTTCATAGCACTTCTTATATTTTAAACTAATATTTTATTATTATTAATTAATCAATTTATTTTTTATTGTCTTTCTCCTGCAGAATGTTAGCTCCATGATGACAGTGATCTTTCCCTGCTTTACTTATTTCTAAAACCTAGAACTCAATAAAAAGTTACTGAGTAAGTGAATGACTGATGAGTATTGTACCATACTGGGAAATAAGCGCATTTATTCTTGCATACCATGATCTTCCTGGAAAAACAGATGATTAATATTCCTTGTTAGAAGACAGAACACCCAGCTTTCTGAGTTTCCAATAGCACCACTTCCTGCTCTGCCCAGTTGCTTGTTCCCTCCACTGGACCAAAAAATACCTTCCTTTCTACAGCCCATCTCCTCGTCAGCAGGCCCAGTTCTAGCTTTTTTGTCATCGGATAATTCTGGATAGTTAATTTAACGCTTTCTGGGTAGTTACAGTCCCCAGAATTCTATTTTTCTGTAGTTCCATAAAGGAATTCTCTAGCCTCAGCTCACCCTGAGGACCCTTTCAGAACAGTCATTTTACCCTCTGGAAGCTGGGGTAGGATGAAGTTATCTGCACTGAGAACTGGAAGTCTGAATTATTATTATTATTGTTGTTGTTATTTTAATTCCAACCTTTCTTCTCATGCATGTCTATCTGTTATGGGGCACAATAATGTGCCTATTCGGGTCTTTAACTATTTATCTGTGGGTCAGTTGTAGGACATATTGGTAATCACAGTCTTCCATTTCCCTTAAATCAAAGGAAGGCTCTGACACCAAAGAGTGGAATAGAATAGAGAGTTTGTCCCTAGGTCTCAATAAAAGTGGACATTAAAGCCTAATGTACATTTTTATGATTCCTGTGGGTCATGGGAAAGTACAAAAAAGAAATTACAAGCCCCTCAGAGCAATACTGAGGAACCAAATACTCCAAGGGCAGGGTAGAGACATTGTTAATGTAGGAAATATTATTTCTAAATATGAACTAAAAGCATATAATCTCTTAAAATATTAATGTGTGTCCTTGGAAAAGAGGTAAGTATTGAATAGGTCAGTATTTATTATGTAAAAGACCAACAAGCTTCAGCTCCTACGGGAAGGAATATTGCAAGGAAACTTGAATTGAAAGAAAAGTATTTCTCTGGCCCATGGGAGTGGCACAGGAGCCCACTGACAGCACTTACCAATCCTCCCAGATACTTGCGAAACTAAGACCTAATGAACATTAGTGTAAGGTGTATCTTGTAAAGACGTCACCCACAGTGGAGGTTGGCACAGGGGGAAGATGGAAGAAACCAGGAAACACGCTCTCTCACTGTGGGAAAAGATCTGAGTTTTAGAGGGGCTTGATAAAAGGTTTTCTTAGAAAACACATGTCAACTTGAAGTCAGGAAATCCAGGTCATGATGAGGGGCTTTCCACTGAAGACTCTTTTCCAGAGGTCGAAGAAAAGACCAAGTTAGGCGGAATTTTAACCTTTAACTTCTTACAATGTAATTTCCTTCATAAATTGCCCTAAGCCTTTGGCAAAGAAATGTACATATTAAAAACTGAACAAATAAACCCTTTGACTACCAGCTAGAGAGCTGTGTTAAAATCACAATTAATCCCAAGCCAAGGCTGAAGCTGTATATCACTAGCATAGAATGAATATTTGAGATACACAAAAAAAGCTAAAACACATCCCAAAATTGTAGAATTGTATTATAACTCTATAATTTTTAAAAGGGTAGTGTTGAGAACTTTTTGGTTATTATTTTGACTTCACAGAAAAAAATAATGATCAGCACTACCTCTTGCTAATTCCTTCTACAGATACTAGACTGAATATTTTTAATACTAAATAGTTGCTTACTTGTAATTTAAATCACTGAAGGAGCAAGATATGTTTTGGTTCAGCTAAACCTCAATAGGTTATAATCAAGCGTGATGCTGCCACAAATTCTTAAGTTTTCTTTTATCTATAATAGCCAATTAGAGACAACTCTTCTTTGGACATGAAGATTTAGTTGATGGAGATACTGCAATTTCATTCATTGAAGCAAGCCCCAAAAATGAAGTTTTGTACACAACTTGAGAAGATACTTTCTACTGGGTTGGCCAAAAAGTTCCTTTTTAAGTAAAAATAAAAGACACATTTTTCATTTTCACCAAAAACTTTATTGAACAACATATTCACCATCTTGTTCCACTACCTTCTGCCATTTTTCAGACAACTTCATAATTCTATCTTCCCAAAACTTTTTATCTTTTTAAGCAAAGAACTGTTCCAGCTGCCTTTTACAGTCTTCCAGGGAATTAAATTTTTTTCCATTAAGAGAATTTTATAAAGACCGAAATAAATGGAAATCCAAAGATACAATGTCTGGTGAATATGGCGAATGAATCAGAACTTCCCTGCCAAGCTGTAACAGTTTTTGCCTGGTCATGGAAGAAACATGCAGTTTTGCGTTATCCTGATGGAAGATTATGCGTTTTCTGTTGAGTAATTCTGGACACTTTTCATCGAGTGCTGCTTTCAGTTGGTCTAACTGGAAACAGTACTTGTTGGAATTCATCGTTTGGTTTTCCAGAAGGAGCTCATAATAGAGGACACCCTTCCAATCCCACCATATACACATCACCTTCTTTGGATGAAGACCGGCTTTTGGTACGGTTGGTGGTGGTTCATTTCACTTGCCCCACAATCTCTTCCATTCCACATTATTGTACAGTATCCACTTTTCATCACCCGTCACAAGTTGTTTTAAAAATGGAATGTTTTTGTTACGTTTCAGTAGAGAATCGCATGCGGAAATAGGTGAAGAAGGTTTTTTTTCACTTAACTTATGTGGAACCCAAACATCAAAGCGATGAACATAACCAAGATGGTGCATATGATTTTCAACGCTTGATATGGATATTTTGAGTATGTCAGCTACCTCCCATGTGTTATAACAATGATTGTTCTCAATTATTGTTTCAATTTGATCGCTATCAACTTCAACTGATCTACCCGACTGTGGAGCATCGTCCAGCGAGAAATCTCCAGCACGAAACTTTGCAAACCACTTTTGACACGTTCAATCAGCACCTTCTCAGTATACTGCACAAATCTTTTTTTTTTTTTTTGGCGTTTTTACCTTTCTTGAAATAATAAAGCATAATACATCAAAAATGTTGCTTTTTTTTTCTTCCATCTTCAATATTAAAATGGCTACACAAAAATTCACCAATTTTGATAAGTTCTTTTTTTTTTTTTTTTTTTTTTTGCGGTATGCGGGCCTCTCACTGTTGTGGCCTCTCCCATTGCGGAGCACAGGCTCCGGACGCGCAGGCTCAGCGGCCATGGCTCACGGGTCCAACGGCTCCGCGGCATGTGGGATCTTCCCGGACCAGGGCACGAACCCGTATCCCTTGCATCGGCAGGCGGACTCTCAACCACTGTGCCACCAGGGAAGCCCGATAAGTTCTTTTTTTAAAAAATGCACACTGATATGACAGCTGTCACAATACAATCTAACACAATTGTTTCGACTGAAGTTAAAGACAACTAAGCACTACTAGAGCCATCTTTACGGAAAAAAAACAAAAGAACTCCTTGGCCAACCCAATATTTACAGAAGTAGATATATTGTTCTTCACTCTAATTTTTATTTCTGAGTTTTTAAAATGTATCTAGGCTGCATAACACAATCATTAGAGGAAAATGCCCTTAAATCTCTCATCTATGAATGTCGCAATGGAGCTAATTGACTTTCATGATAATAAAACTGCTCCTGAATTCCCAACTGCACCTCAGATTTAATTGCATGTCTACAAATTTTAGCAATTTTTTTTCCCAGGCATAGGGCACAATCATCACGTAAGAAATACCTGAGGAGGACGAGGGGAAGATGGTGGAAGAGTAAGACGCAAAGATCACCTTCCTCCCCACAGATACACCAGAAATACATCTACACGTGGAACAACTCTTACAGAACACCTACTGAACGCTGGCAGAAGACCTCAGACCTCCCAAAAGGCAAGAAACTACCCACGTACCTGGGTAGAGCAAAAGAAAAAAGAATAAACAGAGACAAAAGGACAGGGACGGGACTTGCACCAGTGGGAGGGAGCTGTGAAGGAGGAAAAGTTTCCACACACTAGGAAGCCCCTTTGCGGGTGGAGACTGCAGGTGGCGGAGGGGGAAAGCTTCGGAGCCGCGGAGGAGAGCACAGCAACAGGGGTGCGGAGGGCAAAGCGGAGAGATTCCCGCACAGAGGATCAGTGCCAACTGGCACTCACCAGCCCGAGAGGCTTGTCTGCTCACCCGCTGGGGCGGGTGGGGCTGGGAGCTGAGGCTCGGGCTTCGGTCAGAGTGCAGGGAGAGGACTGGGGTTGGCGGCGTGAACACAGTTCAGAAGGTTGTGCTTTTCTAAGAATTTGTCCATTTCTTCCAGGTTGTCCATTTTATTGGCATATAGTTGCTTGTAGTAATCTCTCATGATCTTTTGTATTTCTGCAGAGTCAGTTGTTACTTCTCCTTTTTCAGTCCTAATTCTATTGATTTGTGTTTTCTCCCTTTTATTCTTGATGAGTCTGGCTAATGGTTTATCAATTTCGTTTATGTTCTCAAAGAACGAGCTTTTAAGTTTTATTCATCTTTGCTATCGATTCCTTCATTTCTTTTTCATTTATTTCTGATTTGATCTTTATGAATTCTTTCGTTCTGCTAACTTTGGGGTATTTTTGTTCTTCTTTCTCTAATTGCTTTAGGTATAAGGTTAGGTCATTTATTTGAGATGTTTCTTGCTCCTTGAGGTAGGATTGTATTGCTATAAACTTCCCTCTTAGAACTGCTTTTGCTGCCTCCCGTAGGTTTTTTGTCATGGTGTTTTCATTGTCATTTGTCTCTAGGTATTTTTTGATTTCCTCTTTGACTTCTTCAGCGATCTCTTGGTTATTAAGTAGTGTATTGTTTAGCTTCCACGTGTTATTTATTTTTTTTTTACAGTTTTTTTCCTGTAATTGATATCTAGTCTCATAGCATTGTGGTCAGAAAATGTACTTGATACGATTTCAATTTTCTTAAATTTACCGAGGCTTGATTTGTGACCCAAGATATGATCTATCCTGGAGAATGTTCCATGAGCACTTGAGAAAAATGTGTATTCTGTTGTTTTTGGATGGAGTGTCCTATAAATAGCAATTAAGTCCATCTTGTTTAATGTATCATTTAAAGCTTATGTTTCCTTATTTTCATTTTGGATGATCTGTCCATTGGTGAAAGTGGGGTGTTAAAGTCCCCTACTATGATTGTGTTACTGTCGGTTTCCCCTTTTATGGCTGTTAGCATTTGCCTTATGTATTGAGGTGCTCCTATGTTGGGTGCATAAATACTTACAATTGTTATATTTTCTTCTTGGATTGATCCCTTCATCATTATGTAGTGTCCTTCTTTGTCTCTTATAATAGTCTTTATTTTAAAGTCTATTTTGTCTGATATGAGAATTGCTACTCCAGCTTTCTTTTGATTTCCATTTGCATGGAATATCTTTTTCCATCCCCTCACTTCCAGTCTGTATGTGTCCCTAGGTATGAAGTGGGTCTCTTGTAGACAGCGTATATATGGGTCTTGTTTTTGTATCCATTCAGCCAGTCTATGTCTTTTGGTGGGAGCATTTAATCCGTTTACATGTCAGGTAATTATCAATATGTTTGTTCCTATTACCATTTTCTTAATTGTTTTGGGTTTGTTACTGTAGGTCTTTTCCTTCTCTTGTGTTTCCTGCCTAGAGAAGTTCCTTGAGCATTTGTTGTAAAGCTGGTTTAGTGGTGCTGAATTCTCTTAGCTTTTGTTTGTCTGTAAAGGTTTTAATTTCTCCATCGAATGTGAATGAGATCCTTGCTGGGTAGAGTAACCTTTGTTCGAGGTTCTTCCCTTTCATCACTTTAAATATGTCTTGCCATCCTTTCTGGATTGCAGAGTTTCTGCTGAAAGATCAGCTGTTAACCTTATGGGGATTCCCTTGTATCTTATTTGTTGTTTTCTCCTGGTTGCTTTTAATATTTTTTCTTTGTATTTAATATGTGTCCTGGCATGTTCCTACTTGGATTTATCCTGT
The DNA here is from genome assembly GCF_005190385.1 of Monodon monoceros. Lineage (NCBI taxonomy): Eukaryota > Metazoa > Chordata > Mammalia > Artiodactyla > Monodontidae > Monodon > Monodon monoceros. The sequence goes on from NW_021703781.1 coordinate 41,877,802, forward strand.
ATGGGACTCTCTGTGCTTCCTGGAGTTGACTGACTATTTCCTTTCCCATATTAGGGAAGTTTTCAACTATAATCTCTTCAAATACCTTCTCAGTCCCCTTCTTTTTCTCTTCTTCTTCTGGGACCCCTATAATTCGAATGTTGGTGCGTTTAATGTTGTCTCAGAGGTCTCTGAGACTGTCCTCCATTCTTTTCATTCTTTTTACTTTATTCTGCTCTGAAGTAGTTATTTCCACTATTTTCTCTGCCAGGTCACTTATCCGTTCTTCTGCTTCAGTTATTCTGCTATTGATTCCTTCTAGAGAATTTTTAATTTCATCTCTTGTGCTGTTCGTCAGTTTGTTTTCTCTTTAGTTCTTCTAGGCCCTTGTTAAACGTTTCTTGTATTTTCTCCATTCTATTTCCAAGATTTTGGATCATCTTTACTATCATTACTCTGAATTATTTTTCAGGTAGCCTGCCTATTTCCTCTTCATTTGTTTTGTCTGGTAGGTTTTTACCTTGCTCCTTCATCTGCTGTGTGTTTCTCTGTCTTCTCATTTTGCTTAACTTACTGTGTTTGGGGTCTCCTTTTCACAGGCTGCAGGTTCGCAGTTCCTGTTGATTTTGGTGTCTGCCCCCAGTGGCTTAGGTTGGTTCCTTCGGTTGTGTAGGCTTCCTGGTGGAGGGGACTAGTGCCTGTGTTCTGGTGGATGAGGCTGGATCTTGTCTTTCTGGTGGGCAGGACCACGTCTGGTGGTGTGTTCTGGGGTGTCTGTGACCATATTATGATTTTAGGCATCCTCTCTGCTAATGGGTGGGGTTGTGTTCCTGTCTTGCTAGTTGTTTGGCATAGGGTGTCCAGCACTGTAGCTTGCTGGTTGTTGAGTGGAGCTGGGTCTTAGAGTTGAGATGGAGATCTCTGGGAGAGCTTTTGCCATTTGATATTACATAGAGCTGGGAGGTCTCTGGTGGACCAATGTCCTGAACTCGGCTCTCCCACCTCAGAAGCACAGGTCTGACACCCGGTTGGAGCCCCAAAACACTGTCAGCCACACGGCCAGGTATGTGGCGAATTTCTTGCTTTTTGGAAGTCTGAGGTCTTCTGCCAGTGTTCAGTAGGTGTTGTGTAGGAGTTGTTCCACATGTAGATGTATTTCTGATGCATTTGTGGGGAGGAACGTAATCTCCATGTCTTACTCCTCCGCCATCTTGAAGGTCTGCTCCTTCCTCTTTATATGACAGCAGTGTACAGTCCAAACATCAGCCCATTTGAGCATTATAGAGTTCATGCATTCTTACAGCTGAGGATTTATCTGATATCCTTTGACTTCAATCCTTATGGTCCAAAAGCTCCCAAAATGCACTAGTGTATTTTCTTAGTTTGCAATTAGGATCCTTAATTTGGGTCAACATTCTATCCAGTGTGTCATCACTTTCAAGAAGAAATATATTGCAATAACTCCAGGAACAATAATTTCAAATCTGCTAGTGTTGGAGGGTCTCCTGCAGAGGTGGGGCGGTGGCTGTGGCTCACTGCAGGGACAAGGACACTGGCAGCAGAAGTTCTGGGAAGTACTCCTTAGCATGAGCCCTCCTGGAGTCCGCCATCAGTCCCACCAAAGAGCCCAAATTTTTTCTGCTTCTGACGCTACTAAAATATGACAAAACAAGGCAATACTCATCCTCTATCCAATAGAAACCCCTTGTACCCAGCTAATTTCTCAGCTCTATTATTGATGTCAGAGAATTTTTCACACCGTCATATGACTTTGTTACTCAAAGAACCTTTTCAATCATGGAGTTAAGTTTCTGCTTTATATGAATGCAGAAATGAATGCTAGCATAGTCAGAAAATTTGTCCGACATCACAAAGGTAACTTTTCACAAAACTAGGATCAGAATTCAGAAATCCTATTTCTAACTAATTATGCTTTCATTTTCCCTAAAATGTGAGTATGGAAAAGGAAAGGAATTCTACTCCAACAATTCTAACCCTGAATTAATTACCTTTCCTATCATCTTCTATGTCTAACATATTCCAATGCATACAACTCATTCCATTCACCCAAGCTAAATTTTAATTGTTCATTCTTTCCACAAACATTTATTACACACCAAGAATACATCGATTACTGTGCCAAGTGCTAAGAATAAACGGTTAGCAGGATATAGTTCCTGTCCTAAAAGAGATCACAGTTGGTAAAAAGCCAATTTACAGATGTACTTTGTATGATAGGGATAAATATGGGGTGTTATGTACTTAGATGATTCAAACGCCCTACAGAATCTTAAAGGTTAGAAGAGCTTCCTGGAAAAAAAAAATGATATCAAAGGTAGAAGAGTCAAATAAAAGGGAATAGAGAGGATGGGGAAAATCATAACCTTCAGGTTTAATGAAACTTTGGAGAAATACTAGTCTTCAACCTGTCCGTAACTCCTCAGGCCCCCTGCCTAGTCTTAACCTTTCTCATATGCTCTTCCTCCTACTCCAATCCCTGTTCCAAGCAGGGATTATGATGATGCTTGTTTACAGCAACTGTAAACATTAAAATCTTATTCAAAGAAAATAACTCGATAAACCTTTGTTTTACCCTGCATTTACATCTCTGCTTTACCATAGCATTATTATTCTCTAAAAAATGTAATTGTATAACACTTAAAATATTTAGGCTTCTTGTGCATGAAGGACTATGATTTTAAAACATTCCTGGGTAGATTCTTAAAGATTAATAAGGCGTTCAATAATTTGTATAAATTTGAGTATGAGAAAACTGAGGAAGCAAAGAGGCCCATACTGTGGTCTCTAGGTCATGAATAATCTCTTCTAGTGTCAAGTTAAATAAGGAATGTCTCTGATTGAGAGTATAAGGGCAAATTATTTCACATACTGCTATACTTTGGGGGAAAAATCTCTTAAATATAGGTGTTTAGGTCTATTGCATTTTATTAAACAAAACACACTAGTTTATGTGCCTTAAAATATTTCCATAAAATGTAAAATAATTTTCCATAAATTAGAAGCCAACATAGTATGCATATTTAAAATCTGTATATTATGAATATAAAATGATGATTTACAAAATACCTAATATATTATAAAATGCAATCTTTCTTTAAAAGATATACAAGTATAATATTGAAACGTCACTAACCAAATGCACTATTTTTAATATATTTCAAAATGGCTTAACAAAGTTTCAACCAAAGATTATTAGGAACAAAATATGAACATATCTACTTATTTTCTGCCTAGTCTTACATTAAGAAAAAATTTATTATTAATGAAGTTAAAGGACTTGTGCTGTAAACAGATATGGAGTAAATTAGTTTAAAAAAAAAGCTTTATTCTTATTGGGAGAAAATTCCTATTCTAAATAATTTAAAATTTAACATTAGATCAAGTGGTCATACTTAGGAAGTTCAGTTTTAGCATAAAAATTACAAAATGCCAAAGTCCCATTAAAAATGCTTTGAGCTTAAAAACCAATATGTAGTGAACACAATGAAATATATGCTAGTCTTTTAAATAGGACAATATTGATTTTCAGAGTAATGGTGTATTTAAAGATGCAGTTATTAAAAAGACTTCTTAAACATTAAACTCATATGGAAGGAAAAGCTCTAAAGATTTGCTGTTTCCATTGTTATAAAACATTAAAGCTTATGGTATTATACACAAGGGATAGTTTCAATTCTTCAATGGGCTTTGCTTTTCTGTCAGCTTAGTGTTACCAGCAAACTGGTAACTGGTATCTAGATTGATAAACTTAGTAAATATACAAATTTAAGTATAGAAAGTTAATCAAGAAAAACATTCCTATTCTCAGTGTTTTTATATAATTTCATATAATATATGTAAAACAAAGTTATTAACTTTTAAATATAATATGGTAAAATAAAGAGTAAAGAAAAGAAAAATAAAAACTTCTGATTACAGATATGAACTGTAAAATGTCTGGACTGAAATAACTACTATAGAAAGCATTCTCAACTATTACAGAATTCAAATTCAAGTGTTCCAATTTAATATTAAAATTATGATACTTCTCTGAGATAAATGTATTCACTCAATTCCTAGCTCTGCCCAACTAAATCTCTCACCTTCATCCTAGTGATGTGTTTATAAGCATATACTGTCTCAGGAAATACTCCCAGGTATGTGAAGAGCTCAACCCCTATTTAGTCCACAAAGAAGTTCCTTATAAATACCAAAGTGGTGTTTCTACCTCATAAACTAAATTCAGAGAGTTCCAGAAACAAAGAAGTCATATCTTTTGTCAGTATCAATTAATCCTTAATGGATTAGACTCTTAAAAGGCTGGGATATCCTGCCCCATAGTGATGTTTTTTGATTGCACTTTGTATACCCTCTTTAAAAGTCATATCTGAGCCAAAAACCTTTCAATGATGTATTCTGACACACGAGAAACTATGCAATTTACTGTCAAGTAGGCTGCAACTACAGTGCGATTTATATCCTTTCCTTCTGAAACAATCCAGTACCTGTGCCCTTGCCTATACCAATATCAGCTCTTTTTTAACCTGCTCCCATCTCGTCGATCCTGGTCAAGATCCCTGTCTGGATCCTTTCTCCTACTAGCCAGTCGGCACCTCTGGCCAGTCTGCTTATTCTGATTACCCTAGAACCATCCCCTCCTTTCCTGATTTTACTCAAATTTCTTATTCCAAGTGCTCAAACCAAATTTAACTGTACTCTTAGCTTAGGCACCTACCCAGATTCTTTTATTAGACCATTCAAGAATATGTGTATTTCTTACTGACGAAGTCCTGTGCATCTAATCTGCTTGTTATGATCCCATTACATTTCGGCCATTTTACTTGGAGCTCAATAATGTCACTGGATCCAAGTGACCTCTATAATATGACAGCATCTTGAGTTGTTAAAGGAATTACCATTATTTGCGTATACTCAGATGTATGTTAAAGTTAATCCTTCAATTCTCAAAAAAATTTGGCACATGTTCTTTAGCTTTTGACACTAATCAAACATATCTAGGATTATCCAACAATGACCTAGAGATAAGATTCAGCATGTTTTTTCATTAATTCTGTTTGCTAAATACTTCTGGTTCTCTGCTTTCTGGGCACATAATGAGATTTCATGTCTCTGCATCTCTGAAGTTAGGTGTGGCCATGTGACCTTTCTTTGGCCAGTAAAATGTTAGCAAAAATGTCAATTCCAGGCAGTAGCTAAAGCAGCCAGTGCTAGACTAAATATTCTTTCTTCCTGCAGCCAGATGAGTATGAAAAGAAGGGCTAAGAATCCCTGTCAGATGATGTGGCACATATATACAATGGAATATTACTCAGCCATAAAAAGACACGAAATTGAGTTATTTGTAGTGAGGTGGATGGACCTAGAGACTTTCATACAGAGTGAAGTAAGTGGGAAAGAGAAAAACAAACACCATATGCTCACACATATATGGAATCTAAAAAAAAAAAAAAAAAGGTTCTGAAGAACCTAGGGGCAGGACAGGAATAAAAACACAGACGTAAAGAATGGACCTGAGGATGTGGGGAGGGGGAAGGGTAAGCTGGGACAAAGTGAGAGAGTGGCATGGACATATATACACCACCAAATGTAAAATAGATAGCTAGTGGGAAGCAGCTGCAGAGCACAGGGAGACCAGCTCAGTGCTTTGTGACCACCTAGAGGGGTGGGATAGGGAGGGTGGGAGGGAGATGCAAGGGGGAGGAGATATGGGGATATATGTATATGTATAGCTGATTCACTTTGTCATAAAGCAGAAACTAACACACCATTGTAAAGCAATTATACTCCAATAAAGATGTTAAAATATTATTAAATAAAATGACACTAAAATTTGAAAAAAAAAAACAAAACGAAGAATCCCTTTTCAACCTGGGTAACATGTGAAAGGAGGCCCTGCTGACATGTTGGACATATAGCATTAATAAGAAATAGCCTTTCATTGAATTAAACTACTGAGATTTTAAGGATTTTTAATACTACAGCATTATGTAGCCTATTCTGACTAACACAGCTACTAAAGAGAGCCTGAATGAATTAATCACATATATATACTTGGTAGGCTTTATAATCTAATTAGTACCTAGGGACTATTAGCATGAGACAAAGTTTAAAGTTGCCACCTATTTAATTTCATATAGAAAAACAGGCATTCTCTCCTTATTTTTTCTGAAAGAAATTATGTAAACTTACTCTCCAAAATATTATTATCCTTCCTTCTAAAATAATAACATTATTATCCTTCCTTCTAAAATCAAGGTCAGCCTTTTCATTTCATGACATCCATTAAAAACTGAAACTCTCTTTGGACAAAATTAAAAACATCACTTGATTTACACATCACACAAATCACATCATTTATTAATTATCTGTAAATTGATTCATCTGTAGATTAGGTATATGTTCATTTGAAGACTATTATAATTTATTATATTTTATTAATATATAAGCATTCTATCCTTACCTATATTCAAATAGCATGATATCCCAAGTGGCCATAATGATTACCAATAAAATGCCAACACATTTCATTTGTTCACATATTCTGTGGTAAACGACTGACAACTTCATGATTAAACCATCCAATGTTCAAATTTCTTATAACAACACATGTCATTTTTGACGAAAAACAGTTTTATGAAATCCCCTCCAAAGCAAATTTATGTTAAATCTGTACTCATGACTTGTTAATGGTTTTCTAAATTTCAACTTAGGAAGCTATCATCTTTTGAAAATTAAAATCTTATCTGTCTAGAAGGAATAGAGGGACATAAGTACAAGGAACATATTCAAATTAATGTCTGTGTTTGTAACTATAACATTTTTTCTGGTACATTTTTCTAATTCGTTTTAAAATTTTCATTTATATTTGAAGCTACATAAATTCATGAAGGGAATTTCTTCTACAATGTCTGCCCCATTATACCTAATAATGTCCTATTACAACTGCAGGTAGAAAATTCAAGGAACATAAAACCTGAAAATCCCCAATTACAGCAAGATGGAAAATAAATAATTCAAATGCCTATAAGAGAACTTCTTAGATCCCTGGATGAATTGCAGTGCATTATTTTAATTGTAAGGGCAGGATTCACAAACAAAACAAACTTTCTTGAGAATTTCTTGCTGAAATACATTTCATAATAGTAAGTATCCCGTAAATCTGATTACAAACACCTAAGTACAGAACTATTACAGAATACTGGCTTCTTATCCTTAAATATTTACAGAGATCCTATTTTCTCTTATTGATCTAAATGCAGTTTAAGTGTGTCTACTCCTAAACCAAGGGAGAAATTAACCATTTTAATTAAACATTAAATATTTGTATAAGTGTCAGGAAAACACAAGCATTAAAAAAGTCTCTAGCATTCTGCCTAATTAGGTACATTTCAAATACTGTGTTTTTACTAAACAAAACAAAAAAAAGTTTAGTGAATCACAATCTGTGGAATCACAATTTAAATTGTGAGGTTCTTGCATTCTTTTCATTATTACCAAAATTGATAATCTAGTGCCCCCAATTTTTCTTATTATATCCTAATTCCCTTTAGAGTTTCTACCTACTTGCTGCTTTAAAACTATACATTTCAAACTTTCCCCCATTTATACTACTGATCTTTTACTGCTTTTTAATTCTTCTTAGAGATCTTCAGTGCAGAGATAGCCCTCATTTATATTCTTGACTTTAAAAGTGCATGAAAGTATGCTTGACCTTGTGATCTGGGTCTGCAGCTTATAAACATTTATTCATTGTTTTATTTGTTTTCATTTGTGTTACTGTTCGTCTTGTTGCTTCTAGAAAATTCTACTGTTAGTTGGTGTAGAGATAAAGTCAAAATATCTGAAAACTGTTGTGCTAGTAAACATTTTATTTTTATCTTTGTTGCTTGATATGTCAGAGGAAGGATCACATTTTCAAATGTGTTGAAAATACGTGAAGTCAAGCTCCAATGAAACAATTCTACATCTAAGCAAAGATGAGAAGATGCAAGATTTATGGGTACCTAAACATCCCTTAAATCACAACTGTGGCCCATTAGACTATAAAGGAAAAAGAATTTCTAACTCAATGTCAAGTGAACTCTTAGTCCACAACAGGCTGTCATTAATCTCATACATCCTTGCATCCTTCCCTATAGCATGTACCATAATGCTAGGTGCTAGTCCACTTCTCTCCATTCTGTCTGCTACTGTCCCCTTCAGACCAGCATCATCTCTCACCTTGATTAATACAGAAGCCTCCAACTGTCTTCTGTGCAATGTAAACATTTCTATGTTCATCTTGCCTGATCATCTATCATTGCAGACACCTCCTCTGGCATTCCTTTAAAAGGTCTCAGCTTTGTTCACATATCTCCAGGAAAAGGGATCTCAGTACTACACATTTGGCTGCATTTCTTTTTCACTCAACTAAACTTGTTTCAAAAATTAATGAAATCTGCCTCCCAGTAATTCTGTGTATTAGTTTTAGTTCTGCTCAGTGGAGTTACACAGATTAAAGTTATCTTTACCATTTTAAATCTATGAAGACCCTGCTTCCTAGCATCTCTTCTGTATTTTAGTTCTCCGAGATACTGCTGATATGGCCTGATTTTCAGACCCATTCACAATCCTTTCTCTTTTTCTAAGCACACTTCACTTGCCAACATCTCTATTAACAAATGACAACTAAAGAGATACCTTTGGAATGACAGTGTGAGAAGCTCTCAGTGAAACAGTCATAACTAGCGAAAAGTATTAAAACAACACATGCAACTAAAGTGCCTGTAAATTGTCCTAAGGGCACATAGACATATTTATTCAAGAAAATCCACTAAATCTCAGTAGAAATTGCGGAAGTCTATGACATTTAACCCACAATCCACTCCCTCTCCCTCTCTCCAGCTTGGCATTATAAGAAACTCTGCCCCTAAGGGTGCAGCAAAGAACATGGTTCCTCCATCTCTAGCTCCCAGTCTACGGTTATGGTTCCTCCCTGGGAAGGTGAGGCCACAAACATTTATGACATAGGCCCAGCTTTGTGTTGCAGAAATTCTACTCTAAACAAGAGCAGCTGAGAAGCCTGTGGCTCTCTCTCTTTACCTAGCTCCCTCTTGTAGAGCAGAAGGACTACACCAACTATGACAAACCAAGACTACTGGAGCCCTTATTGTCTTTGCCCAGGATCCTGCTTGTAAAGGTAAGGTGGTATTCTAAGAGAAGAGGGTAACTGTCCTTCTGTTACTTCCTTGAAATTTCATGGCTATTACTATTATCCTGGAATATGATTCATCTGAATCTGTTGATGCAAATTCATTTAACAGTTAAAATTAAAAATCACTCTCTTGTGCTTTAAATTGCTCCTGAATATTTCTTTCTACTTTTCTAGTTTACACATTATATTTTACCCTAACCAAGTAACATTTTACTCTGCCTCTCCCATATTTTTCATGTATATTTAATCAACCTAAGTGATATTTCTCATCTGCGCCTCTCTCCTCTCCATTCTCAATGTAGGCATCATTGCTCAGATGCTCATTGTCTCTTACCAGGACAATTAAAATAAACTCCTAACTTCAGTTTATGGTCCAATAGGTTGTAGATATCTTTGCCAAATTAATCTTGCAGAGTTCATAAGAAATCACTTTCCTACTAAGAAATCTTCAAAGATTCTTCACTGCCCACAGAACAAAATTCTTACCTTCACTTTCTTCCTCCTCATCCCGTAGCCTAAACTTTCTTCTCCAATCTAATTTCCCACCGCTTCCTGAATTATATCCTAGGAATTAACAAAGAACCACTTCAGGAAATGATGACTGACAAAACACACTTAAATGAGTTATAAAAGACTTTTTTAAAAAAGCCCAGCATGACATGGTTAAATGCTTAATCAATTAAAAGAAGTCACATAATTAGATTGTTATTATTTATCCAATTTACAGAAATTCCTGTTTAAACAAGTGCTAAGGAGAAAAATCCTTTTGTTTGTTTTTGCATAATTCAACCCTTGTTACTAAAACCATTTATTTAATGTTGAGGACACTTAACAACGTATTCCTAAAAAGCTTTCCTACATAGCAATGTTCTGTAAATCCTTTTTGTCACAGTGCATTTTGTTACAAATTGGAATGGGAGGGGGGACAAGAAAGGTTAATTGCAAAATGACTTAAATATTTTTAAACCTGAAGAAATTTTAAGACTCAAATGTTTAAGGGGAGAAAATTATAGTTTTCAGGTATAATAAAAATACTTTGAGTCATAAAAGATCACTACAAATGAACAGGGTTTTCTTAATACTGAGGACAGTATCTTAAACGTGTGAAAAAGAAAAAAAATCATAGTTTAGCTCAACCAACCTGTGTTGAATATCCATCACCCCATTATTTCAGTAAATAGATAAAAAATTAAGTCATAACTGTTAGGCAGGAAGTTAGCCATGAGTAACGAGAGGGGGCCCTGTAGGCTGAATGTCCAACAGTCGCCTAAACCTGCCAAGCTATTTGCCAACCCCGTCCCAAACACGCCCCCGTCAGTACTCCAAAATGGTCAGGGGACCGGAAAAATCCCCCACTTGCCGACTGGACGGACTTTCCCCACTCTGGCATATGCACCTCAAGCTACCATGTCCATAGATAACCTTTGGCGGCCATTAGGCTCATTAAAAGTTCATAAATATTCTATGTAAAATATACATCTGATTATAACAGACTGAATTATGGGTAGGACATGTGCAGCAGAGCCTCTTGTTATATAACCTACAGCTGTCAATCAAGACTGTCAATCAACGATCTTGCCTTAAAAACCCTACACTCCAGCACTCAGAGGACACTGCCTTCCTTGGCCTGGCCCACTTCTCTCTTGACGTGTTCTCTCTGTTCTCTCCTTAGCTTCAATAAACTCTCTTGCAACGGGTAAGACCTCAGATTCTTCTTTGCGTCCTTACCAAGAACCGAGGCCCACAGGAGGAGGGTTTTCCAGACTCTTCCACCAACAATAACCATACTGCTGCTGTAAATAAACAGAAGTTATAATAAGCTAATTTAATTTACAAAATAAAAGTAAAATATATTAAAAAAAAAACAACAACAGATCTTTGAGCTCATTCAATTTGATTTGGTGTAATTTCAGAGCCTTAATTTCTTCTGCTGTAACATGAAAGGTGTGGTCATGAAAACTTCAACCATCCCTCAATCTATTACTCAAAGTAGTTGCATGATCAAATAAAATAATTAATATAACAATAATAGTATTATGAATAGCTAATATATATTGACTCCTAAAAATATGCCAAGGCCTATACTAAATGCTATGTGTGCTGCATCTAATTTAATCCTCCCAACAAATTTATGAGGTGCTTTTATTTCCATTCATGATGTGAAGGGAGGAAAAAGCACAGGAATTTAAATAACTTTTCTTTAAAGGCCCTATCTCCAAACACAGTCACATTCTAAGGTACTGAGAGTGAGAGCTTCAAGTTCTGAATTTTGAGAGGGAGACAGAATTCAGCCCATTAATTTACCTTTTAGAGTTACAAGATTAAGAAATGTAATTGCTTGCCTGTAATTAAGAAACCTCTATTCTAATATCTCTGTTACACATCAGTAAAGCCAGTAATTCAGATAGCTATTGCCTTTTCCTACATGTATAAATTGGTAGAAATATACATATATCCCAAAGTGCTGATGTGACAAAAAAGGGTTAACACGTGAAAAAGTTCTGATTCTTAGAAAAACCAGTACTATTTAAATTCAACAACTTAAAGTTACCTTTGTTAAAGGACATCTAAGGAAAGAAATAGAAAATAAACATCCTTACTGATGGTAAGTGCTTAATTCTACATACAATTCAAATCGCAGTATATGCAGCTCAATGGGACTTTAGAAACTGTTGCAAACACACTTACTTCACAGATGAGGAAGATGAGCCTGACACTGGTAAAGTGGCTTGTCCAAGGTCACGGATATAGTTAGTTCCTGCTAGAGCAAGTGCTGATTCCTAGTTCACTATTCTTTTCCCTATTCTGTACTGTCTCCTGTGGTTTTCCCAGGATCACGGGCTTAACATTTTCCTGGAGTGATTATTTGTTTTAGAAATAACACTTACTTCATGTCTGGACAGATTCACAAGTAGTTGCCTTCTTTTTTCAACCTAAGTTCAATTTAAGCTAAAGCTGAATTTTTAAAAATCTGTGAATTCATCATGTAATTTTTAAGTCCTCATAAGACCTGCTGCAGACAAAAATCTCACCCTTCAAATAATATACATTTCCTTAACTGAAACATATATTAAAATATGTATTAACCTAATAACCAAAATTCATTATATCACAAACAATCTATTACATGCACACATTTTTCTACTACTGTGTGTTTCTCAAGTGTTGCCTGATCCAACAGCAGGTCTCAAATCACCTTCCAAAATGCTTCAAAATCATTTGCATATTTGTTCTTACAGTACTAAGCAAAATGAAAAGCAATTCAATTACAATTATTTAGGGCTACTTATATCTAAGGCAAATACCTTCAAAGAGTCATGCACTGTAATAAATGTCTTCCAAAGTTCTCCCAATAAGGAATTAACCCAGAAGTAATGCCATAATTCTGGAGAATTTATTAATACCATCCAGTCAATTTCCTCCCTTACAGGCTCTCCTCCAACAGAGTCAGGCCTTGAAATGGGAATGCAAGCATGAAACTTTGATCTAAGCTGACTTGGAGGAAGCAGGAGCACCAGGAGGAACAGACATTTTTGTGGTTTTTTTAAATTAATTAATTTTTATACAATTTTAAAAAGTCACACTCCATTTACAGTTATTACAAAATATTAGCTATATTCCCCATGTTGTATAATACATCCTTGTAGCCTATGTTACACCCAATAGTTTGTACCTCCCACTCCCCCACCTCTATACTGTCCTTCCCCTCCTCCCCACTGGTAACCACTAGTTTGTTCTCTTTATCTGTGAGTCTGCTTCTTTTTTTGTTGTATTCACTAGTTTCTTGTATTTTTTAGATTCCACATATAAGTGATATTATACAGTATGTCTTTGTCTGTCTGACTTATTTCAATTAGCATAATGCCCTCCAAGTCCACCCATGTTGCTGCAAATGTCAAAATTCCATTCTTTTTTATGGCTGAGTAGTATTCCATTGTGTATATGTACCACATATTCTTTATCCATTCATCTGTTGATAGACACTTAGGTTGTTTCAATATCTTGACAATGGTAAATAATGCTACTATGAATGCTGGGGTGCATGTATCTTTTCAAATTAGTGATTTTGCTTTTTTTTTGGATGTACACCCAGGAGTGGAACTGCTAGGTCATACGGTAATTCTATTTTTAGTTTTTGAGAAACTTCCATATTGTTTTCCACCATGGCTACACCAATTTACATCCCCACCATTAGTGTAAGAGGGTTCCCTTTTTTCCACATCCTCGCCAACATTTGTTATGTTCTTTTTTGATGATAGCCATTCTGACAGTTGGATGATATCTTACTGTGTTTCTGATTTGTATTTCCCTGATGATTAGCAATGTTGAGCATCTTTTCATGCAACTGTTAGCCATCTGCATTTCCTCTTTGGAAAAATGTATTTTCAGTTCTTCTGCCCATTTTTCATTTCGTTGTTTTTTGTTTTTTTGATGTTGAGTTGTATGAGCTCTTTATGTATGTGGGATATTAATCCCTTATCAGTCATATCATTTGCAAATATTTTCTCCCATTCAGTAGGTTGTTTTCGTTTTGTCAATGGTTTCCTCTGCTGTACAAAAGACTGGATTTAAAGAGAGCAGCATTCAAATAGAGACTCTACCATAGACTCAATATACACAAGGAAACATAACTTCAAGGTAATATTGGGATTCATCAGCATGAATTTGTTTACACTTAACATCAAATGTTTTCTTCCTTTTTCTTTCTGAAGATAGAGTTTCAAAACCATGAGTTTATTATTATGAGTACAAAAAATTCAATGCCAGAAAACTCTAACAAAGTTATCCAATTTGGAATAAATTTTATCTTGAAATTACAAAGGAAATTCAAGGACTTCAATTCATTACAAATGGAAATTCTTCACATTTGTGAGGAAAAGCATGATTTTATTTCTATGTAGAGCCAAAGAATGAATAGTGGCAGAAAGTAACAATCTGATTATTTGCCTTATTTTGGCCTCCAAAACCGTATCTTACTGGGGGGTTGTTAAGGTTAGTTTGGGGAGAGAGGCAAGATGATCTGCTGGAAGAAAGAGGACTCTATCTTTTGATCCAAGTCAATCCCTCTCATTGTTGATCAGCAACAAGTTATCCAGGTCCAAATGAGAAAATACCAAGTACCAGGCTACCTCACCCAGGAAAAAAAGCAATAGTAAAACACACAGTTGTAAAGAGAAAATAACAGAGGATTTACCACATGCTGCTTTTTAAAACAAGATTTTACATAAAAATTCAAATTTATATAATTTATTTATTTATATGTGTTATATAAATTTATTCAGTAAATTTTATTATATTAATAATCATTTTATGTATTTATAGTTATTTTGTAAATGTTTATGCAGGCTATAAAATTTTATGCATTTATATATCCTATTAATTTCTACATATTAATATGTACTCTTTAAAGTTATGTAGGTGCATATGTATGTAAATGAACAGGATGTCCCACAGCCTTCTGAAGATGTCTCAGCTCTGCTTTGAGACATTTTTTAGTACATAGCCATTACTATGGACATTTGGGATTAAAGGGATCAAAGCTTCACACACATTTTTCGTCATTTAACTTTCCCTTTGAATGCTTTATAGGACCCTTTCTATACTCTAACAGAGTTTCCTACCAAAAGGCCATCAGCTACCTTCAGTCTGAAAGTCCAGCCCATCATCCTTCTCCAGGCTCATTTATGTCTCCTTGCTCCCTCTCTCTTTTTGACTTGAAAGGCTGAGTGAAAGGGAAAGGATCATAATTAGCAGATATGTCTGGTCAGCCAAGTGCATTCTCAGACCCTATGATCAAAAATATTTTTAAAAAAGCAAGATACGAAAGCAAATCTCAACCTGACAGAGCTGGTGGAGTCGCTCTGCATGATCCTCTCTTGCCACCCTAACTGGTGCTGTGGAAAGGGCTCCTCTCTTTCTGCTCATTGTTAACTAACTTTTTGAATGTGAATCACAGCTGCCCCTGGATCAACTACTAGATTCACTTCTGTTTACCCACTGAGTTTCTTTCTCCTTCAGGACACTTGCCCTGACAGATTCAAGTGCCTAGATTTCATGAAAAATGCTTTGTACTAAAGGCAAACTTATCCATAATCCTTAAAAGTAAATTTTATGACCATTTCTGAAAATAGGAACTCTTCAGTGGTTAATAATGGCAGTTTTACCTTGACTGAGAAATGCATCAGACAGCTCAGTTGCTTAGGTACTACAATTCTTCAGGGTTTAGTTCTATTCACGATAGTTGGCTTTGTCCATTACATGAATTTTTTTCCAGCCTAAAGACCAGATTTAAAAAAAAAGATCTTTACCATGGCATCTATCCAATAAATTCTATCTAATTTTAGTTCTAAAAGGCTCTTCGTTTTTTTCAGGTGACTCTTACAAACCCACGCATTTACTTTTCTGATTTGGCATAATAATTTGATACTGAAGTTCTGCCATATTGATTTATTTCACTTAGCTCTCCTTTATTTTCATCCAAACTGCTCTGACCACAAATAGGTGTGGATGGTAGGATACTGACACTCAAACTCACATAGTTGTGTGGCCTTCATCCTTTCATACATGATCTGATAGAGTTATAACCAACATTGTATTTTTAAATAAATGGATAAGATTACAGAAGAATGGCTGGAGGATCACTTTACACATCCTAACTCTGGCATCCTTGAGGATGGGGCCTATTCTACTCTGCCTCTGCTTCACAAGGCCCTCAACACAGTTGGTTCTCAGCGAGAGGCTGTGGATCTAGTAGAGTTACTTGTAGCTGTGAATCACTTGATTGCCATTATTTGTAGTTTTCAACATTTAAATTAATAAAATACACGCACTAAAATGTTTTGACATTCACGATGCTTGCTCACATAAAATGAAATAAATTTATAACTGGAAAAAACTGGGGATTCCTTAGTGTAGACAAATATAACAAAATACAAATAGGCATCTTAATTTTAACTCAAAGAGATAAGTGATTGCTGACCACCACTGTTTGTTAGCAGAAAAACAAGGACTAGAAGCCAGGGTGCTGGTGCACAATCTCCTACAATTTCCACCATCATAGCTCTTCCACCATGCTAGTCTTACTTCGTTGCCTACACCAAGAGCATTCAATCCCAATAAGAGTTAACAGTAACAATAATAACAGTAACAACAGACTAATATTTATCAAGCATTTACTATATACTAGGCAATCTATTCCATGTTTTGCATTTATGTATTTCCTCATGTAATCATATAATTAGTACACGCAAGGTACAAGTATTCCCATTTTACTGATGAGGAAACTTCCACTGAGAAAGGTTAAAAATTTACTCACGGTGAACACACCAAGAAAATGCCAGTTAACTGTGCCTCTGACCATTATATTACCATTGTCCTTCCTGATGAAAATATTCTCTTTTTATGTTTCATCTGCAGTAGCTAATATACCCACTGTCAGAATATATCTTAATTGCTTCTCAAGAATTACATTGTTTCAACCAGCAAATAATATCCTGATTCCTGTGGAATCATTTCCAAATGTAAACCACAGAAAATTTAAAGTCATATAAACCAACTCTGTTAAGTTTTTCCTTATTTGAACACGTTATTTACATGCCCAGACAAAGGAATTCAGTGTTGTGTCACAAAAGGTATTTGCCACACCAGAAACAAAGATACAAACTGTTTCAGAAAGCAGTGATGTATGTTTTATTATATTTGATCCTGAAACAAGAATTAGTTCCCCTAAAGGTCATAACAATGACAGTAACAATATCCAGTAATGCTAATCTCATTTCCTTGGGAATGCCATTCAATAGAGTGAGATTCATTTTCTAGAGGTTATGAATTCACATTTATTTTAAGACAAATAAAACAAGCCACAAAATGGAGAGAGGCAGAAGACTGCAGCAACTCCTCCAGGTTATTGTGGGATAAGCTGCAAAATTACTCATTGATGCTTAAGGTCATTAGTGAGGAATTAGTCTTCTGAATATTATGAGACATAGACTAGTGTTCTGGACATAAAAATTTAATGTTGTGATCCTTGAACTGGTGTTTACTCTCACCACTTAAAAAAGGCTGCTCATTATGTGCTACCTGACACTTTCTTGAATCATTCAATTCTACTCTATCTTTGTATAGTCTAGTTATAAGCCAGTGTGGTTGTTCCCTTTAAAATTTGGACTTTTACACTTACAGCCTATATTAAAAAGTAGTATCTTATAAAGCCTTCAAAAATTATTCATAAATATTCATTCAAATACATCAAATAAAAATATGTATGGTCTATTGCTCATGAGAAAAAATGCCTGAGAAAATAAGGGGAACTGAAGACATTTAGGCAAAAACAACCACACTCTCTAGGCTTTTGACTGTAATTTAGAGGTCACTGCGTCTAATCCCCTACCTGGTGCCTGATCCCTTTCATATAAACACTGTTTGAATGTTTCTAGCTATGGGAAAACACCTGATTCTTTTAATTTTCCATTAGGTCTAATTATTAGAAAGTTATTCCTCATTATTGTGGAGAATCATGGGAAAATCCCCTTCATGAGGCCTGAGATCATCTGGTAGCAAGTAACTGTTTTCTGTTCTCATAGCAGCCAGACTAAGATTATTATCTATGGGTTTTTAAAAAGCCCCAAAGATGTATGTGCCCCTTCTCAGTGTGTAGACTACCTATATGAAACTAGGGAGAGGAAGGCAGAATGTCTGAAAATCTCATGCTTTCAAGCCCCTTTGTTTAGATATCATGTGTGCTTTACTTTTAATTTCACTGTCCCAAATGATGAATGGGAATTGGGCTAGATGTGGCCACATGGGCATAATTTCTGCCCAGAGAGAAGCAATTCAAGGTTTCAGTGCCTTCCACTCCCACCCCTCCTGGAATGACTGATTGACCAATGCTGGCAAACGCTCAGCTGTAGTTAGTGGTCCCACAGTAAGTCACCTATCTATCCATTGACCATGCCAGCTTTGGGGCCCAGGACAGGATAGCCAGGTGAAGAGTGTCACCCTCATGCAGTGAGCACAATAGAGTATACGATTAACTATTTTTTTGCTGGGCACAGATTCAATATAAATGAAAACAATGAAATAGTCTGGCCAATCTCTATTTTTTAGTGTCTTGAAATTTCCATTACAGTTCTTTATATATCAATTATGCCTCAATAAGCTTGTTTCTGAAAAAAAATTGGAAGCAGTCATCTGAAAAAGATAAATTATGCTGCAAAAGCAAATTAACCCCAAAACCCCAGTTGCTTAGCTCTACCAAGACTAATTTCACAATGCATGTATACTATGCATTAGCACAGTTACTAAGAGACCCAAGCTGGTGGAAAATTCCCCAACATTAACCTCACTATCTTGAATATGTTGCTTCTTTAATGCAAATAGAAGGGGGAAAGAGCACTGATGCATCTCACAGCAGTAATGAGGTGTCATAGCTCAGAAATAATACACACCCCTTCTCTGGTCATGTCCCATTGGCCAGAAATAATCTCATGGAAATGCAATCTTCTGAGTGCCAGGAGAAGCAGCAAACTTGATATTGGTAAGCACTGGTAAAGTCTATCACATTATAACCGAGGTCTCCTGAGACCTTTTATTCTCCAATCTAAACATTCCTAATTCTTTCACATGTTCTTCAAATGGCATGGTTTCCTCTACCCTTCTTCTCCTGGCTTCCTTATAATTGCTACTTTACTTTAAAGATGTTTTCACATTAGTCTGTGAACCCCTTGATTTCACAGGCAGGATTTTGTGACTATGTTAATTTTGTAAAGGAAGAGGAATATCACTTTTAATAGACTCTCAAAGAAGTAATGCTGAGAAAGTTTAGGGATCACTACTCAGGTATCTTATCATTTCCTTTCTAATATAATACCCCATGGGTGCAACGTTCTGGCAAATTTCTGAACAGCATTGCTCTACTACCTAGTCTGGAATATATTAAACGATTATTTTTTTTAATATTTATTTATTTGGTTGTGCCAGGTCTTAGTTGTGGCAGGTGGGCTCCTTAGTTGCAGCTCACCAGCTCCTTAGTTGCAGCACACGGGCTCCTTAGTTGTGGCACATGAACTCTTAGTTGCGGCATGCATGTGGGATCTAGTTCCCTGGCCAGGGATCAAACCCAGGCCCCCTGCATTGGGAGTGCCAAGTCTTAACGACTGTGCCACCAGGGAAGTCCCAAACAGCCATTATAACATAAAATTTGCATCCAATTTTTTTATAGACTGTTGTCCTATACTGAGTTTACGGACCAAAAAACAAAAAAATGTAAACCACTTGCACTGCTAACAAATGCTGCTGCTTCTTAGTCAAATGATTTAGAGTGGCTTTTGTTTTTACTGATCTTTTAGACTACATGCAGAACTATCGACTTTGGATTCACAAGCTCAAGGTTCACACCATTTTGAATATTGATTCTAACATAAAGCACACTATCGATCTTTCCCGTGTACCTCTGAGTCTTCTGCATGTAGTTGATATATTCATGTAAATCACTGACACAAGTATTGGTCCAGTTCAGTGCAAATTGCCAAGGCAAAGAACACACACGTGAAAGTTCCCTCTGCTCTTCCCAGCATTCCTCCATACTGTCTCCTCTGCTACATTTCCAAAGTTGTATACTATAGACTATTAATTTCAATAGATGTCACAAAGGTAAAAGGGATGGACCAAGGACGTGGTCAACTAAGTTTGTAAAATACTATATACTGGATCCTGCCCTCAAAGAGAGGCTTGCTAGCTGTGTAAACTTGGCAAGTTCAGAACTTCTCTGGTGTCAGTTTCCTCATGTGGATAATGAGGATAATATTAGCACCCATCTGACCATAGAGCTGTCATATTAAACAAGTTAACTCCGGCAAGTTAATTCAAATAGTGCCTGACACACAGTAGGCACTCAAAACATTTTGGTTCTTATTTTCATGGTGGTTATATCAGCATTGAAAGGTTTTGAAAAACTTTGCAGTAAATAAATCTGTTTGGCTTTGTCCAGCCAGTTTTCTTCATATAATTTGACACCAGAACAATTACTTTTTCATCCAATGTCTTGCACTTCAGGAAATGCTATATGATTTACAGCATTTACTTAAGTCCAGGATCAGCAATTGGTCAGAATCAGGAGCAGGGTGAGAAAATGACCATGTTTCAGGTTGGTAAGAGAATCATGCTGTTTTCTTACTTCAACCTCTCCCACAAGTGTCAGCCTGACTCTTGTACTGGATCTCACCAGAAACACTTAATTCATCCTGTCCAAATACAGCATCAAACATTATAATTATCTCTGTCTGATATGAGGGATTAGATGGAAAAAATAAAACACTCTATTTCTTATCTTCTATGTTCCTCTTATTATATCAAGACAATTTTTCTATGCACACTGCACACTTCTGAATAACAAATAAACCTGTTAGAAGATTTCAAGGAGAGGAAGTCAATGTTTTCCTCTTGTTTTCCTCTCCATGATAAATAAAGCACAGATTTCTATTCTCCAAGGGTAGAGTCCAACTTCCCTATATTTAGAATCAAGGGTAGGATTAAACCTAACATGTATTTACTAGATATTAATAAACTACATCATGGGAATTCTTGTGTAAGATACAGAACTGGTTTCCCCAGTGCTATGGAGGATATGACTTACCAGTAATAGTTTAATAAAGAGCAAACAAGGTCTGTCCTTAATAAAAAGAAGAGCATCTCAGAAACCCCTCAGAAGGAGCAGCCTGTGAAAGTCTAGTACTTTCTGTCTAACAAAGCCAACCTGATACTTAGAAGCCTCCCCACATCTCACCAAAATGGAGATTATTAGATACCTGGCACTTTGGGACAACTCTGTTACCCAGAGTAGATAAACAGAAAAACTGCATTTTGTATTTTATCAGAAAGCACATGAAATGTAAATTAATTTAACAAAGGATTTTAATCTATCCACATTTTAAAAATATCTGCCAACTGAATTTTTTAACCTGAAAGTTTAATAGTAAGTGAAGATTCAAGTCACATTAAGTCACTGCAGCCCAGAAAGCTATCTGCTTAACAGCTCTCAACATTCCTCAAAGGTAAAGATGCCCTGGTTGTAACAGTGATAATTGTCTACTTCAAAAACATGAATTGGATTAGTATTAATTTGAAGGTAGAGAATGTGCACCGCTTTGATAGTTGACAAATCACACTTGCTTCAGTTTTTTAGAGGATTAATAGAAAAGGCCATGTTTTCTGGATAGTCTGCATCCCCTCATTTCTGCTTCCTTAATACTTGGAATCCTTTTTCGCTTCTGCATGCTGACACCACTGCCTGAGTTCTGGCACTCCTCATGTCTCACCTCACTCGCTGTAGCAGCCCCTTAACTGGTCTCTGTTCTTCTGCCTGCCCTCCTTCCCCACCATCCCTTCAGTCCAGCTTCTCTATGACTCCCAGAATGAGCTTTCTAAAGTAAAACAGACTACTTAAAACCGCTCAATATTTCTCCATTACATTCTGGGTAAAATTCAAACTGCTCAGTTGCCATACAAGGTCTTTTGTGACCACCTGTCCCCTTCCTACCTCCCAGCCTCATCTCTCAGTACTTTCTTCTAGCATCTCCTTTCCCTGCCTCTTTGCTTCCCCTGGATTGTTCTCTCTCCTACTTCTTCCTATGGCTAATTCCTACTTACCCTCCAAAATTCAGGTCAGATGACCTCCTCCAGAATGGTCTCTCATACACACTCACACACACTCACAATCACCCTAGATTGGGTGCCCTTCCTTGACGTCCCTTAGTGCCACATACCAATGTGAATTTTGGTAATTATCATTGTGCATGGCAATTATCTACCCTTCCTTCCTTCCTCCCTTCTTTACCTCCTTCCTCCCTTGCCTCCTGCCCTCCCTATTAGATTGTCAGCTTTTACACTGAATTACTTTAGATGGGAGACCATATTTTTATGCCCTAACTTCTGGAACAGATTTAGTCAGTAATGGTTTCCTATGTGAAATAAGAATATCATTCTGAATAATGATCCAGTCAATATTTGCTTAACACTTTTGTGACTAACGTGATGTACAGTATTTAAAATAACAAAATATATAATAAATAATGATAGGCAAGAAATAAACTAGCCTTTAAACGAATAAGCCTTTCTTGCTTTGAAACTATTCAACCAAGCAGCCCTCCAGATCACTGAAATAAGCAATGATCCTATGTGCTAATGAGCCAAAATACCACAAACTATAAATTACATCTTGCCACTCTCAGCTATTATAATCTTATAACTATTCTGAGGATCAAATCTGGGCTGCCTCAGCATTGCACTACTGGTGGCTGTTGAAGTCACATAGAAAGGACATGTGCTGCTTTCGCCACAAGATTCCCACGAATTCCCAGAAGGTAATGTTGATAAACCAAGGTTTGATAGGCTCCTAATGTTTTCAGTGTTGACTGAGCCAGACTGTTGGAAACTTTTCAGAGATCACTCTCCTGGAGATTCATAGCACCATCTGTAATACAGATCTTATCTCCCATAAGTTCTGCAATTTTACATGTTTTTCTTTCAGCAGTGGCCATAATACTGAAATTTCAGTATTATAATCACATTAGAGGGGACAATAAAAAAATATTCTTATGGTGGCAGTCTATCAGAGAAGAAAGGTAGCATATGGCTCATGTCAAAGAAATCAGCAATTAATTTACTAAAAACTGGAAGAATGGATGAACAAAAAGACCACCAGAACAAACAAAAGACACAGATGGGATATATTTCTAGGTGTTAGTGGAAGAGAGTGTTAATGCTTACTAAAAGAAAAGATCCTTTGAGCATGAAGACCTTTTCTTTCTGACTCTTTTAACCCAATGCCCAGAAAACTGTTGGCACATAGTCAGAACCCAAAACATATTTGATAAGTAAATCAATGCATGAAGAAATGAGAATATGATTTTACTGAGTAGCTAAAATGTCGACTGGATAATAAAAGAGGAATAGAGAGCCTATATTTTTCTTTTAATTTATTTATTTTTGGCTGCATTGGGTCTTCATTGCTGCATGCAGGCTTTCTCTAGTTGCAGCGAGCGGGGACTACTCTTTGTTGCAGTGCATGGGCTTCTCATTGAGGTGGCTTCTCTTGTTGCACAGCACGGGCTCTAGGAGGATAGGCTTCAGTAGTTGTGGCACACGGGCTCAGTAGTTGTAGCTCATGGGCTCTAGAGCACAGGCTCAGTAGTTGTGGTGCACGGGCTTAGTTGCTCTGCGGCATGTGGGATCTTCCCGGACCAGGGCTCAAACCCATGTCCCCTGCATTGGCAGGTGGATTCTTAACCACTGTGCCACCAGGGAAGTCCCGAGAGCCTACATTTTTATAAGCAATATTAAATTTTGCTAAGAAGAAACAACAGGTCTGACAGAGTCCTCAACTTTAACCCTTTTGTAAAATGGGCACCTAAGACTACTCCTTATCAGAATTATTTCAAACAGTTTCATTTATTAACATTTACAGTATGATGAACTGAACTTCCTCCACTTTTCTGGAAACGCTTTTTACCTGGAAGCAAAGAGGATAGGAGACTCTTTTGAAGTCTTGTCCATATGTTTTCACAGAGCCTAGCTGAGATCCAGGGCAGAACCATGGCCCTCCTTGTACTAATTGCTGGCTAGGAGCACCCAAAGCACCTTCTCTACCACACAGCCACCCAAATCAAGTTGGGAGGGAATGGCCATGAAAAGAGAGCTGAGTTCTGCCTCCCCATACCCCATAGATCTTCAGAACATTGCAGAGCCTTCAAAGAGCCTTCAAAGTTTGGCCATATGGACAACAGCACTTTTAAAGCACAAGGCTTTGAGATCAAACTATCTCAGATTTGCATATAAATATACACCAGGCCAACTGTGGAACCTTAAGCAAGCTACTTAAACCTTTCCAATGTCATCAGTATTTACATAGATAAAATGGAGAAGACTACTAACACGTACCTCATCATATTACTGAAGAATTTATATAAATATTTAGATAATGCAGCATTGGTGGTATAGTGGTGAGCATATCGGCCTTCCAAATTGAATTGAGATTCACTTGTATAAGAGGCATCATTTCAAGCCAGAATGGTTCCCAGTGTCCTCCTTATGAAAAAAAATGAGGTACTTCCATTTATAACATCATTCCTCTTCCTATCTTGATGGCAAAAGTGAATTTCCTGGCACATCCCATTTTGAAGCCTGTGATAAACCTAATATGAGGCTTCTGCTGACAACATTCCAAATGCATTTCAGTTACTGTTCTCCAATAACATCTACATTTCCCCCTCCTTATAAACTGCTTTAGGCACCAGAAACAATAAGGTAGTTCTTGGATCCTCTCAGCTGAAAACATTCTTGAGGAATGACTAAGAACTGGCCCCGATTCAGAGGTAACATCTTACTTTGGGTAAGGCAGCGCCCAATGTGGAGAATCCAAAGGCAGAAAAAAGTCTTTGGTTTCCTCTATGGTAACTCAGAAAAGTATGAAAGTAGGGACATCTCCAACTCCAGTTAAAAAGAGTGTCATTCTCAAAAAAAGAATGTCATTTTCAAAAAGAATTCACTTCAAGCTAATGGTCTATTTAAAATGGACCTGAGGTTAGTAAGGAAAATAAAATATGCTTAATGAACATATTTCTTTAAGAATTACCTTATTTCCTTAAGATGGTTTGAAGTGAGCAAAATTAAACAACATTAATAGCCATGATACAGAAATGGACAGGAATATGCCCACAAATCATATTAATCTCTTTATTAAACTAGGTGCAATTGCATAAATTAGTTACCAAATGACTAGAGAGCAATAGTGAAATCCCAGGGATTAAGAATGTAAAAATTAACCAAATAACCACACATCTCCCTTCCTCCACAGTCATCCTCACGCCAATCAATCCTCACAGAAAAGCAGCATCTTCTTCCCTCATCTGTCAAGTTTGCCACTCTCCTTCTCGGAACACCCCTGTATGTCTTATTCTTCTGCACAGCAGAACTGCAGATTAAGATTGACTCCTCCAATTTAGTTAGGGTCTCTCTCTCCCAGGTTTGTGTCTGCAGCATTTAATTTACTACTCAAACCCAGCTGAAAAAATGTTGTGTCCAATTTAAATAGATAAATAAAAGTCCTAGAGAAATGTTGGTTCATCGATGTGATTACTTAGAGATGTTACTATAGGGCCTCTTAGATACAGTTTTGAGCTTGGTGTTGATTTGGGATTGGCAGAGTTCAGATTTAGATAGAAGGCCTTACCTATGTGTGTCCTTTAAATATAACCAGGTTTCTGAGAGCAGGGATGGGCTACGCTAACTTGTTTACTTCTTGCTCATGCTAGTAGGCCCTAATATTGCCCAGAAATGCCCTGCCTGAGGAGAAGGAAGTTGCTCTACTCTGGACCCTCACCACTCCTGCCCATTCCCCAGGCCCAGTGTTGATCTCCTCAGAGGTCAAATCAGCTCCTCGTTTCTTTCCTCTTTAATTCTGCAAGAGCAAGCTGCTTACCTTAGAACAGTCCTCCACCTTCTCAACAAGATAGAACACTGATGGAACACTGACATGACCTATAAGGATATTTATAAATTGTGGTCTGCACAGAGTGGGTTCTTCATTAAAGTCTGCTATTTTGAATTGAATTAATCAAATTGTAACACCAAATAATTACTCCCAGGTTCAAACTAAAAAATTAGATCTATCAAGAAGACAATCCTGGGCTTCTCTGGTGGTGCAGTGGTTGAGAGTCCGGCTGCCGCCGTTCGTGCCCCGGTCCGGGAAGATCCCACATGCCGCGGAGCGGCTGGGCCCGTGAGCCATGACCGCTGAGCCTGCGCGTCCGGAGCCTGTGCTGCACAGCGGGAGACGCCACAACAGTGAGAGGCCCGCGTACCGCAAAAAAAAAAAAAAAAAAAAAAAAAGAAGACAATCCCTTGAATATCTGATATAAGAGAACCCAATGAACATTGAATCTAATTCATTTATTTTATATGTTTTTACAAAAGAATGCCAGAGAGGTCATATGACTTGTCTAATATTAAACAGGCAGTTATTAGCCAGCCTACAAAGGACCTTCTATCCCCAAATATCTATGAATACTGAATGATTACTCATTAGACAATGTGATAAATTCTGTACAAAATGGTAAAATAATAGACCCCTTCCCACTTCTATACCAGTCCTAACATGACAATTCTTCATTAAATTGTGTTTTTAATAGAGCTTTAATAAAGATATGATTGGATTACAGGATGTAGGGATGGGGCTTGTGAAGTGCCAAGGTTAGACAGATTTCAGGCCCCTCCAAATAACACTGAAAGCATAAAAGTCAACCTTGAGCAATCAAGAAGGACCCTTAAATAAGAGATATTTGTCATGTGTCATAATGAGTTATAACAAGACACAAAATAACCCTAAAATTTAACCATGTTATGTACAATCCCCAACATGTTTATTGCAGTTGATGAGCCAAAGGCAAATGAACGGCCTATAAATTATGTTGTTATCCAAATTACTAATGAAATCTGAAATTTCCTTCACCTTACAGAAAATGTTTATTACTCTTTTACCCATTCCCCCAGGAAACAATTCAGTCAGCAGAGAATCTGTGAGCACAGAAAATACATACATATTATGGGAAACGAATGGGAATTAAGTTTCAGCCACAAGTTCTTTGATGCTCTCTATCACCCACATGAGTGAACCGGCCAAAAAAGAAATCACTTGGCAAGAGATTTTTCAGCCCTAAGATGTTCCACAGGCTAATTAAGGGCTCTGTTAGGAACCTGACCTTCAATGACAAGGTGCTTATTAAACCCCTACGGTTTCTGACTCTGACTCTGACAGGATTAGATAAAAATCTTACTTAAAAGTTAACAAGAAATTATTTTAACTCAGAACTTTGATGTCTCATGTGCACTGTGGATATGAAATTCTAACTTAATACATAATTGAAAGATTGCCCCTCCCCCTTCTCTAAGAAGTAGATTAAAACTTTTTAAAAATCTTTTCTTAATAAAATTTCCTATCTTAGCTTTAAGAAGGTTTAGCTCAATTTATTATAACTAAGTAGATTTTCTTGTCACACATAATTTAGGTAAACATAAGAATTATTAGGATCTAAGCTGGATGACAAAGAGACTTTAAAAAAAAAAAGTATGACTAACAAACCAAGGATCAAATGATCAGATTTAACGAAAGCACAAAAAGCTGTTAAACCCAGAAAATAAGAAAAAAAAGGAAACATTAGCAAATTTGCAATAATTCCACTATTAGGTAATAAAAGTACAGGCATGACATTCCTCTAATAGACTTCCGAAAATCATGTACATCAGAATCACCTGTGCTTATTTTTCCCCACTACTACAGATATTTGGATCCCACCCTTCATGTCCTGCATCTCTGTCTTGGTAGCCTGCATTTTAATAAACTGCCCCCAAATTAAAAACCACTGTTTCTGACAACCACTATTACAAAGAGACACAGAAAATTATTTCCCTATCTACCCAAGTATATTCGATCTTAAGAGCTAATAAAGTGTTTTGCCCTTGAAAGAAAAAATTTATCCAATCACTTTACAATATCTTCTTGTACAAAGTAAATCAATAAATATTTTAACAAGAAAAAATTTTTACTACTTTTCCCATAATTTCTAATGCATCACCTTGTTCATTTTTTATTTAGCAATATAAAACAGTGAAAGCGAAGGGGCCAAGACGGGAGACTACCTTTATTCACACTTGTACCTATACCAAATTTACAGGGCTCCTGCGGGAGTGGATGATCCCTATTCTATAACACAGGAAAAAAAATAGATGGACGAAGTTAAGTGTTCTAAGTAGTTTGGAGTAATTGTAAACCATTTATCCTAATACTTAATATGACAAAGGTTTATTATGGGGGGATATGGAGAAGTCAGCGGTGGAATAAGTGGAGAGGTCCAATGGGTAAGACACCATCTCTCCTCTGGAATACTACAGAATTCAAGCTTAACTGCACCTGTGAATGGCGTGCTCTACTAATGTCCTTCCAGTAAATGTTTGTTCTACAAGGTATCAAGTTTGAAACATACTCTGTGAAAGAGAAGATTTTAAATAAGGTGTTATGCTTCAAAAGGATGATTTAAGTTCTCAATAGATCATTACACTCATCATCCTGGTCTGGACAAATATATCTGCTCTTACTGTATAAAGGGGGAATCTTTGCAATGAACATTTATAAAACAATTATAGAACAGTTATAGTAAAGTTAAGGATTCCTATGGTTGTATCAGCACAGTTTATTTTTTCCTTATTGAGAAAATTGTTAACAAAATTAATTTTGCATTCATGCCAAGAGGTAATGAATAAACATGTTATATTAATGTTATAATGTGATTATTATAGTCAGATTGTCAGTAGCAATGCATTATAAAATATGTGACTCATCGACTTCAGTCCCCAAATAACAAGTTATTACTTCTGTTCATTACGTGCACATAAGTATATCAGGCAAAATTAGATTATCTTACAGCAATCTGTTTAATAGTAAATATTGAAGCATGATTCCTCGAGTCAAACACACTTTGTAATTGATCATTCATTCATTCATTCATTTATTAACTTCTTTACTGGAGTATAATTGCTTTACAATGGTGTGTTAGTTTCTGCTGTATAACAAAGTGAATCAGCTATACATATACATATATCCCCATATCCCCTCCCTCTTGCGTCTCCCTCCTACCCTTCCTATCACACCCCTCTAGGTGGTCACAAAGCACCGAGCTGATCTCCCTGTGCTATGCGGCTGCTTCCTACTAGCTATCTATTTTATATTTGGTAGTATATATTAGAAAGGGACACACAACAAAGAGTTACCAATTTAAATGGATGATTCTTGATATTAACATAACTGCAAATTACTGTGATTTATCACCATTGGAAAACTTTCATGAGAGGAAAATATGTGCAGAAACTTGCTTCTCTCAAATGATGTTTTTCTGGGTTTTTTTTATTTTTTGTGTTTTTTTGTGTTTGCTTTTTTTTTTTTGAGGTGTGGGGGCACTGAGTTAAGAATGGAAAAAGATACAAATGAAAAAAGTCTATCATCATGACACTGCCTGCCAAATTTTCTAATAGTGAAAATTTAGTCCTTTGAGACACCCAGCAGGCAGATCAAAGAGCAAAAATCCAGAATTCAAAATCTTACTAAGGGTGCCTCTGTATGAAAAGATCTACCTAATAGACTGCTCTTTCTTTGTGATAGAAAAAAAAAAAAAATCAACTTGCAGTGAGTTAACCCTTGGTGTCTCAGTACAGTTTTGCTAACAGTACAAGACCTGATTTTCTGTTTTAAAACTTCCCACCATGTCAGAGTCCACTGAGCTTTTGGAACAATTTTAATTGGTTTTAGTAACTTCAGAGTCACTCTCCCAACTGTGGAAGAATTGAATATTAATGTATCTACAGAACTTTGTACCCCACTCAGAAGCCAGTCAGCTCATGACAAATGGGCAAAGCAGTCACACTCCTTTAGACAATTCGTTTTGCTTCCATGGGACTAGATTTCGTTTTTTATTATGTGTTTTTAATTTATATCTTATTGAAATATATTTAACATACAACATTGTGCAAATTTAAGGTGTACAACATGTTGATTTGATACATTTTATATTGTTATATGATTCACATTTGTAGCATGAGCTAACATCTCCAGAGTGTTACATAATTATCATTTATTTTTTATGGTGGGAATAATTGAGATCTAGTCTCTTAACAAGTTTGATGGTTATAATAAATACTGCTCTCTGTATTCACTATACTGTGCATTAGATCTCTAGGACTTATTTATCTACTTGTTGCAAGTCTGTACCCTTAAATAACATCTCTCCTATTCCCCTACCCTCCAACCCCTGGTAACCACCATTTTACTCTGTTTTTATGAGTTTGGTTTTTTTAGATTCTACTTATAAGTGATATTATACAGTATTTGTGTGACTTACCTCACTTAGCATAATGCCCTCAAGGTTTATTGATGTTGCTGAAAATGGCAGGATTTCCTTCTTTCTCATGGCTGAATAATAGATAGATAGATAGATAGATAGGTAGATCCTGGCTACTGTGAATAATGCTGTAATAAATATGTGAGTGCATATATCTCTTTGATATCCTGTTTTCATTTCCTTTGAGTATATACCCAAAAGTGGAATTGCTGGATCACATGATAGTTATATTTTTAATTTTTTGAGGAACTTCCATACTGTTTTCCACAGTGGCTGAACCAATTTACATTCCCACCAAAAGTGTACAAAGATTCCCTTTTCTCCAAATCTTCTCCAACACTTGTTATTTCTTGTCTTTTTGACAATAGCCATTCTAACAGGTATGAGGTGATATTTTGTGCATTTCCCTGATGATTATTGATGTTCAAAATCTTTTCATGTACCTGTTGACCATATGGATGCCTTTTTTGGAAAAATGTTTATTCAGATCCTCTGCCCATTTTTAAATCAGATTATTTGTTTTTGGTTGTTGTTATCGAGTTGTTTAAGTTTTTTTTAATATATTTTGGATGTTAACCTCTTATCTGATACATGGTTTGCAAAAATGTTCTCCCATTATGTTGGGTGCCTTTTCGTTTTGTTGACTATTTCTTTTACTGTGAAGAAGCTTTTAAGGTTGATGTAGTCCCACTTATTGATTTTTACTTTTGTTGTTTATGCTTTTGCTGTATATCCAAAAAATCACTGCCAAGTAAAACTGTCATTATTTGCAGATGATATGATTTTACATATAGAAAATTCCAAAGACTCAACAAAAAAATAGAACTAATCAACAAATTCAGTAAAGTTGCAAGATATAAAATAAGCATACAGAAATTAGTTGCATTTCTATACACTAGTAATGAAACATCTGAAAAATAAAGAAAACTATGCCATTCACAATAACACCAAAAACAATGAAATACTGAGGAATAAATTTAACCAAGCAAGTGAAAGATACATACAACAAAAAACACAAGACATTGCTGAAGGAATCAAATTAGATATAAACAAATGGAAAGATATCCTATATTCATGGATCAGCAGAATTAATACTGTTAAAATATGCATACTACTCAAAGCCATCTATATATTCAATGCAACCCCTATCAAAAGTCAAATGGCATTCGCCACAGAAATGGAAAACCAATCCCAAACTTGTATTGAACCACAAAAAAATCCTGAATAGCTAAAGCAATCCTGAGAGAGAACAAAGCCTTTATGCATCACACTTCCTGATTTCAAACTATACTACAAATCTATAGTAATTAAAACAGTATTAGTATTTCTTTAGGGGAATTTAAGAATATTCATACTAAGTGGAATAAGCTAAGTTCTTGTGTCAGTTAGGTCATATTTTGCTGTCAAGCGCAATTTGAAAAAAAGTTTTGTTTCCCAGAACTTTTCATATTTTGGGGTTGTGGATAAGGGATTATGGAACTCTATGAAGTTTCATTAACAGTGGGTATATAAAAAGCTTCTTCCATTCTCATGGGATCTTTTTATCTCTCTGATCCCTCCTGACTGTTCTGGAGACTCTGTCTAGATGCCTACCTCCTACCAGGTTCAAATAATCAATTTTATATCATGTAACTGCATTACTGAGGGTTTCTTACCAGGCTGAGTGAATTAAGTCTCTTTCCCAGACACAGCATTTCTGAGCAGCAACATACTTCAGGCTTGCCTGAACTCTACTCATAAGTGGCAATTCTAAAACAAAAAAAAGAGGTAGAATTGGAGAAGAGAAAGGACAGTGAACTGCAGGGTATTTTTAGGCTTAGTTCCATTTTTACTTCCCACCATTAACACATTGTTCCTGCTCTAGTCAGAAATCCACATAGATTCAATGCTTTACTGTGTGCCAGACACCCAGTTCTTACAGATATATTACTGCATTTATCCACCACAGCAACTCAGAGAAGATGTGCTATTGCCCTACACAGTTTAGGTTAGGAGACTAAGGTTCAATGAGAAGAAATAATTTAGATAAGGTTGAACAGCCGAGAGTTAAGTAACTGATTTGCTTCCATGTAATAAGCAAAGTAATTTAGTGCAATTGTTCCTAGTCACAGGCTTTCTGCCTCCAAATCAAAATTCAACAATTATTAAAATGTGTCGGATTTCAAACAGTTTATATATTTTCAGCACAATCTATTTAAACTGTCAAAGAAGTTAGGACTTGCTCCCCATGTCCACTCTCAGCCGGCATTCTAAAGTTCCAGGATCAATATTTCTTTAAGCATCAAAATGGCCCAGAGCCAACTGGTGAGACAACAATCTTCCTTCTCCAAATCCAGTTCATCAGCATTAAGCTGTGCCAACAGGGCACAAATGTACCTTGGATGTAAAGTAAAACATTCAGTCCGAACCCATAGGGTTTTGGCCAACATAGCTTGTGTGATTAGCCAAATCGCTTGTGTGATTTTCTCCTTACACACATGCCGACCCCCTACAGAACTGTCCAGCTCCTTGTGACCTCAAATAAATGAGTCCTTGTGAGTTTGGATATTTACTTTAGGTGAAAACAAGCTCTGTAGACCATAAAACATGTTGCCATCCCTCTGTGGAATAAATGACACATTAACAAATACCTTCCCCTCATAAATCTCTTGTCTAATAAGCCATATTATTCCTAATAGACTCCATTTTGGTCTGTATATCCTTCTGTATATATTCTAGGTGAATATCCTGTCTTCTCAAATATGTGCATTTCCCAGAGTCAGCAGTTGTTTGGGTTCTAAACAACTGACCCCTTCATTGGTCTCAAGCCAGTGACAACAGAATCAGTATATTCCAGATGAATTTAACCTGAACTTACACAATTTTTACAATGCAGGAATGCAAACAAGCTACTGTCTTTACTTTTAATCCCGTTTCAACTTTTCTGTTGTTATTTTTTAAAAGCCTTTTAAATAATTACAGCTCTTTCATTTGCATTATATAGGTATTTCATTTGCTAACATAGGTATTTCTTTTATAACTGTATCTTATTTCTCATAAGAATCATATCTCATATCTGATAAGAACCCTATGAAAAAGGCATCATTAAGTAGACAGAAACTGAGTACCAAGTGGCTTCTCCAGGTTCTCTCAGCTTATAGGTGACAGAGCCAGGACCTGAATCGAATTTTCTACCACCGAATCTTCTGCTCTTCCTATCCAGGCTCAGTGACCCAAAGACTACCAGTTCTTTCTATCTGGGATATAAGGAAAAGAGGACTAAATTGAGAAAGGTTCACTTGGCTGCTCCCTGAATGTATGAGCTTGGGAAAGTCACTTAGCATCTCTGTACCCCAGTCTCTTCCATCAAAAATGGGAATAGCCAGGAGCTTCCCCTGCAGAATCCTCAACTTGGCTTCCTGTTTTTACTCTTGCCATCCACAATTCATTCTCCAGGTTGTAGCCAGAACAATATTTTTTAAACATAAACGTCCTCTGCTTTCCTACATATACCCTCCAATACTTTGTACATTGAATCGAATAATGACAAACTTCTTACTATTATTTACAAGGCCCTACATGATCTAGTCTCTGCTGCCTCTTCAATTTTATCAT
Organism: Monodon monoceros; assembly: GCF_005190385.1. NCBI lineage: Eukaryota > Metazoa > Chordata > Mammalia > Artiodactyla > Monodontidae > Monodon > Monodon monoceros. The sequence continues at coordinate 41,911,531 of NW_021703781.1, forward strand.
ACCACTCCCTAGTTAGTCACTGCACTACAGCCACCCTAGCCTTTTTCACATTCCTCAAACAAACCAAGTTCATTTTTGCTTGACAGTTTTTACTCTTTTAGCTGCCTCTGCCTGGAATATTCTCCCCATGGTCATCCCATTCTCCTTGTTCAGGTCTCATCTTGAAAGCCACCTCCACAGAGAAGCCTTCCCTGTTCTATCTAAATCTCTCTATGTAATATCTTCCTGTGCCCTTCACCTCAATCTTGACCCATCACCCCATTTCTTTATTTCCATAGCACTTCTCATAAATTATCTGGTGGGTTTTTTTTTTGCTTTTCATTCATTTTCCCTCTTCCCATTCTCCACTCCTTAAACTACAATACATGCTCCATGAAAGCAGAGACTGTCATATTTACCACTCCATCTCTCCTGTATTGCGCCCCTAGTGCCTAATAACAGTGTTTGGCATATGGTAGGAGCTCAAAGAAAACTTTGTTAAATGGCAAGCCACCTATAAAAAGCCATAGAAATAAAAGATTATAAACTCAGATCTCAAATTTGTGACCATTTGCTTTGAATCCAGGTCAAAGCTTATTGTCCCACTGTCTAAAAAATAGTATTATTAAGGAGGGATTTTTTTTAAAAAAAAAAGGAAGAAATTTTGGAGAAAACCCTTTTTAAGTATTAAAACAGCAACTGAGGTCAAATGTACCATCTGTGGAAAACCGGGTCTTGACACTGAAGTAAAACCTATAGGGCCATTGATCGGTCACACTGCTTAGTTAATAGATTACAATTTTATATTTACTTGAAGGAAATGAAAAAATATTTAAAATTTATTCCCATTCCTCTAATTCAGACTTTATTAATTTAGAACACCTACAGATGTACAGAAATTCCTTACTACAATCTCATCTTACCCACCTCCTCCTTTGCCTTCTCCTCCTAAAACTCTTCAGGATTCTGAATAACTACTCTCCTGTCTTAGGCAAGAGATGAAGAGAAGACTTACCCCTAGAAAGAAAAGGTCTCCCTACCTTCTGGAAGTGAAAGAGAAACCAATGATAACAACATATTGAGCTACCCAAGACTACTCCAACTCAAGATTTTTCCCTTCTTTAAATTCCACATAGACTTGCAGTCAGGGCCAACCACCTTGTTTTCAGTGATTCTCTATGTTCATTGAACCTTAAGTTTATAATCATAACTAAGTGGTTGATACCTCTGAACAAGAGCTATATCTTATATTTTATTCCCAAAGCATATGACTTAGTAGATGTCCAATAAACACTTATAATTAACTCCTATCAATTAATATAAATTAAGCATATCTTTTTACATTCACCTTCTTTGATATTTCCTGTGTCTCTCATAACTGCATTATTAGGCCTACAAAGAGAAAACCAAGTACTAGCACATAAAATACTAAAATGCAGAAAAGCTTCTTAAAAAAAACTGCTTTACTGCAGAGCTTGCAAAACTGAACATTAATTGATGCAAACGTGCTTACATACATTTTAACTTTTTATTTTGAAGTTAATTTTTAAAATACTGATATTACTTTATTTTTCAGAAGAGACATTTTCTTCATGCCCGTGTTAATTTGTTTACCCTTCTAATATTGCTATTCACTTAATACTTTTCCATAAGGAGTTTCTGGACTTTATACCTACTAAACAGCTCAGAAGCAACCTTGCCAGAAAGAAAAGGATGTAAGAATAAAGCAATGGGGAGAAAGGAAAGAATCATTCATTAACAATTCTTAGGAAATATAATGTTTTATAATATTCTAAATATTAATTCCTTGTGGTTCTCACTAATCAAATCATAGAAGTTGAAGGAATGATAACAAGAGATTACTTCAACCCTCCTCCTACTTCCCAGTGCTAGTCACTAAGAAATGTGATATATTCCTTTTCATCTCCACCTACCAGCTTCCCTGAGGAATTTTCCCATGTGAGGAATTCTCTCTCATTCTGAAAACATGCCCTCTCTCACCTAACTCTGTCATCTTTAGGGAAACTCTTGAGAAAATCATTCCTATTAGCCTGACAAAATGGTTTTTGACCTCAAATGCTGTACTTCCCTAGCACCAGCTGCGAGCTAGGAAATAGTAAGAAGCTATAAAAGACCCCTTTAACAGTAGAAGGCAGGAACAGGTAGTCATGCTTCACTGTTTTCATAGCTACTTCTATCAATATTTCTACTGCTACACCGAGCTATGGAATTGACAACAACTATAGACAGAAAGCATAAAAACCAGACGGAGGAAACCAACTATTATTTAAATATAGCTTTGGCCTTCTTTTTAAAAATAAAACACTTAAATTAACTTGATTTCAAAACATGCTCTTCAATGATATTTTCTTTTTGAATATTCACAGAAAAAATTATCTTCTTTTTCTCAACTAGCTGACCTATCCAGTTATATTCAAAGAACTATTACCTATTATCTATCATTAAAAAGTATCCCTTTGATACTTAACTTGAATGAAAACACACAAAGCTGCCCATGCATCTCAAGTGCAAATCACACCTTCATTTTTCCACTGTACCCTTGTGCACTTTTAACTTGGAGTCTTAAATTTAAATTTTGTTTTATTAAAATACCGTCCCATAGCAGTCAGTTACACTGCTACCTTTTGTTCACTATTTTTGTCTCAGCGACAGCTTTTTCAGATTTTCAGATGTACCCCAGATGTCATAAGCAACGCGATTCAGATCTCATCTTTCAAGCCATATAAAAGTAGAGTCCCAGTTTAACTTGAGATCTCTGGATTTCACAGTCAGCAAAGCCGAAAAGAATAAAAGCATTCAGAACATTTTAATGGAGAACCATATCTAAAACCTGCTGAACTGCTTGTGAATACCAAGGTCTTCAATCCCATCTTGTGGAGAGGCACAAGACCCTGTGTTAGAACAGGTTCATGCAGCCATGGATACTTGTCTCTAAGGACAAATTTGGGGAGCTTTTAATATCAAAAATATTATAAAACAAGTAACTATATAAAGATCAATAACTTGAGAGAAAGATGTTGCAATGCAAGGGACAATAAAGTAAACCTGTTAACACAAACAATCTGAGTTGAAAGCTCTACCCTGTACAGGCCGATCCCTGAGAGCCCCATTTCAAGTTGAACTTGATCTCTACAACTGGTTGTATTATTCAGACTCCAGGAGGCCCTCTCCATAAAGTCACCTGCTCCTCTTCTCCATGCTATTAGTTCCTACCTTGCCATTTCGGTTTCATATTGTAAATTCCAAATCCATAAATTTGAGTAAAAAATGCACAGGCACAAATAAGCTTCCCCTTAAATTTGCTTAGAAGGAGAGACTTCCCCTGGCTGTCTTAGGCATGTCCTAGAAAAACTGAAATTCTGGGCTGAATTAAAGGGATCACTGCTTGCCCAGTTAGGAGAATTGTTAAGATTCTCATAATTCTATGATCTTCTGATTTAAATTTGGCAAACATTTATCTGGCATAAAGAGACGTTTAATGTTTTAGCTGTAATCTGAATCAACTCTCAAGTTTCTAATTATCTGATTCATATATTTTACTCTAGTCAGTGAGACTTAGAATTTCTATATCGATGTACTTACCTCTGAAAATTTTCTGTGCCTGAGACTCCTGTCTTTGAAGAGTGCACAAAACATGGAATCAAATGGCCACATGAGGAAATATCTGGCCACATATTTGAAGGACAAAGCAAAGGAAGCCAATATCTGGCATTTGTCAGCTGGCTTGCCAGGAGGAAGCAAGAGGTCTACCAAGGCGTTACTGGGATGCCAGGAAAATCTGAATTAGAAAAGAGGATTGACTTGGGATGTAATGAAGCAGCTAGATTGATAACAGGAAGACACAGACAACGATTTCTATCACCTCTGGACAGGTCACTATGATCTAAAGAAGATTCAGCAGACTACTAGAAGATTTTCCTTTTTTAGCAGTGGCAGACATAATAAAAACATCGACACATTTTCCCTCAATCCCAGTATAAATAACCTATAGAAGATGAGGAGTGGTGGACAAGTTAAGTGTATTTAAGTGTTGTTTATGATGATGGGCTGCATGGGAGAACATTAGTTCACAATAGTACTACAGAAAGTCATAGCCAATCTTCAAGACAAGCATGAGAGATGAAATTTATTAAGCAAAATCTAGACTCTAAACTGATAAAGTAAAAATATTACAAGCATGCTCAGCCCCACATGGGCTACCACTAAAAAAATCAAATAAAAGACAACTTAGGGTCAATTGGAAAGGCAGATTTATAAGAGGTGGTTATCCCTTATGAGTCTACTGTATTTTTAATATTGCAAAACCATCTCCCATACATTTTCATATTTGATCTTCTTAACTACTCTGAGAGGAAGGCTCAGGAGGTATTATTATCCCATTTGCAGATGCATAAAACAAAATTAGAGAGAATTCAATGATAGAGAAAACATTGTATTGGACTGGGAAGAAAGGTCACCATCAAGAGTAATAAGGTTTTATGTCAGATGCTCCTAACATGCAAAAAGACAGAAAGAAAGAATCATAACTAAAATGTACTTATTATTCCCCCAATTCATTTGAGTCTACTGTATATCCAATGGTTACCTCAGTAAAAATACCTCAGCTAAAATGACACCCAACTCCCATGCCCTTCTATATCCTTACTATCCCTTCTTTTTCTTCATTGCCCTCATTATAGCTTTCTGATGTATGCATTTATTAACCATTTATCTTCTATATTCCTCACGAGAATGTAAGCTGCATGAGAGCAGGAATGTTCCCTGTGCTTTTTTCTGTCATATTAACAATACTTAGGGGATAAATATAAGATTAACAAATATTTGTGGATGTATGAAATAATGATAAATGAAATGAAGGTCTTTTATATGTTAGTTATTGTACAGATCATCTTACTTATTGGAACCAGATCTCTGAAATACCAACAAATGATGCTAGACTTAAGAGTTCAGTGATGAATTGTTGAGACAATTCTGTTTATATTTACACAGAAAGGATTTGTATATATTTAACAGATGTTGGCTGATGGGAGAAGGCACAGTTGAGCATACTTTTGATATAGTTCAACATGGACTTCTTCATGGGTAACTATCCTGAAAATGAGGCCAAAACTATCCCACTCTGACCACTAAGTGAATGTTTTCAAGAGGAAGGTAATGCTGACTGGGTTTTATTTTAATCTATTGTGAAACTATCTCTGGCTACAAAAAAAGTAGAGACTCTAACAAGGGATTTAACCCCTGAACTTTCATATCTGTGTAACAAGATACTGTTTGTTGAAAAGGCATCTGATGCAGTGGAACTGGCACAGATTTGGAAACAAAGGATCTGCAAGGACCTAAGAATCCAACCTCAAGTCCCCACTTATTCCTGGCTGTATGACCTTGGGTCATTCACTTTATGTTCTTGAGCCTCCATTCTTCTGCCATTCTTCTGGAAAATGGCAAGGTGAGGGTCTACTCACAGGGATGCTGCAAGGGCTAAATGAAATCTTATGTGTGAAGGTGGTGTGATTACTAAAAATTGCTTATAGCACTGAAACTTATGCTTATTCCTTTGTAACCAAGGAAGAGTAAATCAATTGATTTATGACAGAAAGTTAATTTCATTCAAAAGGAAGAAAGGAAACAATTTGGAAGACCCTGAATCAAAAGGCAAAAACCATTTTTGAAACTTAACATCTTTTCCTTGCATTAAAAAGAGCCAAATACCTGCACAATGCCATCAAAAATCGAATGGCTTTTAGGCAGATTCAAAGCCTCTCTCTCCTGGTGTCTGAGTTCAACTGTGGCCTCTCCTGAGCTCTTCCATACCGAGGATTCTCCTCCTTACCGGCGTGTTTCAGAACAACACAGAAAGCGTCTCTTCCTAGGCTTCAGAAACGCTCGATTTTGAGTACGCTCCTTTGAAAGATATCAAGGCAGACATTAAATTAACATGAATGGAAAGGGGTTAGGAGCATGGTTTCTACAAAGTTAGTGGTTCTTTTCACCCGTTGTTGAGAGTCCTTCCCCATAGGTCCAAGATAGAACAACAATGTCCCCTAAAGCTTAAGAAAGTAGGAGAGAGGAGGCTAAAAGCATACCCCGGTTTAACACTGGAAAATGGGGCGCCCGGAGGCAAGGCTGGCGTCACGGGCTCGATGAGTGACACCTGAGCATTCACACATGGCCCATAAGCCACACTTGTGAGGACCAGTCTGTTTTAATTCTGTGCTGCCACCGCCTTGAAATTCTTAAATTTCTCACAAGGAACTCACAATTTCATTTTTCTCTATGCCGCGCAAACCATACAGCAGGCACGACCCACAGGAAACTCAGGGAGCCCTCTAGCCTCCACAAGAAACCACGACAGAAAGCGAAAGAGCTGCGACGAGGGGCTGTGGTGACTGTTTCCAAACCGGGACACAACCAGCGGCTCGGGTGTCTCCAGTCTTAAACTTGCATGAGTCCCTGCGGTCCCCCGCCCCACCTGAAGCAGCCTGACAGGAGCCGGCTGGGCCACCTGCAGACCCGGGAGGGCTCAGCGGTTCTCCCGCGCAGGCCTCGCGAGGCGAGGGGGTCGGGCGTCCTCTGGGCCGCTCGCGCTCTCTGCGCCGCCCCGCCGGATCCTCCCTCAGCGCGCGGGCGTCACGGGTAGCTGGGGGCGCCGCGTCCTCCCGCGCACGGCCCGCGGGCCTCAGGGCGGCCGGCTCCTCCTCGGACACGGCTCCGGGCCGTGTCTGCCCTGGCAGAGGCCGGGGGCTCTGCCCTCCACGCACATCCTTCACTCCGACGCCTGAGGGAACCCTCCCCTACCCACCGCCCCGTGTGCGCAGGCTCAGTTCCTCGTCAGCCCCGGGCCAACGAGCCGCTTCCCTCAACCCGCCGCCGCCAGCGCACTCCTGCTCGCCTCAGACCGCCTTCTGACAAACCCTAACTTCTGTACTCGCCGAAGCTCGGCCTCAGAGAAAAGAATACATTTTGTGAAAGTGACGAATTGGGATGAAACTTTTTGGACTTCTTTCCCCAATTGCCAACTCCTCTAGTCAGGTACCCCTCGGGTCGCGCACAAGCCCCCTCAAGGGAGGCCAGGTTCTTGGGGGCTCGAGTGCTCTCCCCGCTGCACCCCTCCCGGATCCTCCAACCTCCAGGGCGTGAATCCTGGTTATTCTGTATTCTCAAACAGCAGACACTTCAAACTGTTTCTCTGAGAGAATCCAGCCCCTTCAGAATCTTCCCAATTTATTTCTTTTACGTTACAATTTGTTCCCTTTTAAAAATGGAGTGAGAAGAAGAGGAAAGAACGAAAAAGAGCAGGCACTTCAGTCCGTTTTAGTCCAGGCTGCCCCAAAGAAGGTGTTCAGCTTGAAATGACGGAGCTGTCTGCGCTCCCGGGAAAGCACAAGCAGGGCAGAAATCTGCACGGGCCCACAGTGCCATCTAGGGGCCGACTCGCGAAACGACAGCCTCCTAATCCTTTTTTCTGCGGATACTTGCTATCTACAAAAACGGACATTCAGGGTCACAGGACGCATTTGTACCTTCTCTTCTCAAATCAGCTGGCCTAAAGATTCATGACTCAGAGGAATGGGAAACCTTCGAAGTATTAGGATAGAAGAATGAAATGATAAAATCTAGCATATTGAAAGGATCCCTCAGGGTACTATGTGGAAAGTAGCCTTACAGATGGAGGGTGGAATCCGCAGGAAGAACAAGTAGAAAACCAGTGCAGCAATTTAAACAAAGGCGAGGGGGACGCGACCCTAGGGTGGCGTTTGCAAGAGAAATGGCTGGATGTGGGAGTATTCTGAAAGCTTTGCTGAAGAACTGGATGTAGCACATGGAAGAAAGATAGGTGTCAAGGATGACTCCGAAGTTTTTACCTGAACCAATAAAACAACTAAGTTGCCAATTGCTAAGTTAGGCACGACCAGAGGAAACTCAGCCCGAGGGCATCCCATAACTCCATACAAATAAAATCCCAAGTAGGTAAAATCTCAGGTGAGGTGAGGTAAGAGAAGCTGATCACCCTCCATTCCCTAAGAATGCGCCACTTTTTGTCAGACCTGAGCTGGGGAGAAGAAGCCTCAATGTTAAAACAAGTTCAAAGTATATATTCTAATATAAGAATGGAGATGGTAATTATAACTCAGTACTCTGTCTTACCAAATCATAGCCATGAAAGATATGGGGTAGGTGAGGATCCAATCCAACAGAGAGGATTTCAAAGTGGGAGTGGGAGATAACAAAGCTGTTTGATACTAGTCTCCCATGAGTCAGGCTTTTTCAATATTAACTATGTAAAAACTAAAGAATCGTTAGCTATTTTTTATCATCTATGTATTCCTCATTGTGTGTTATAATGCATTGTACATTGGAAGTCCTCATGTATTTATTTGTTTATCCAAGTATTTAATGAGCAGCTGGTATGTACACAGACGTTTGGGGGACAGAGATGAATAAGTCACGGTCTCTATAAGACACAGGGACACATAAACCTAATGGATGATATCACCAGTAGCCAGGAAAACTACAATATACTCTTTGAGTGCCACCAAAACTAAGGAAAGATTGTCGAGGAAGCTGGAAAGGGACCCATTAAAGAGCTACTTGAGCTGCTCAAGAAATATGTTATCTTTAATGTGTGTTTCTTTTGTTACTTAATGAAAATATTTAAATTTAGAAGGGGCAACAGTGTTGGATTTGCAGGCCAGAGAAACTCCTGTGAACAAGGATAAGTTGCTCTCTTTTAATGTTTGGAGAGTGTGGATGTCCCTCAAATGTGAGTCAAATGCTGGAGGGCAGTTGTTCTCCCCCAGGAAAGCACTTCTCACCTCTAAGAGACTGGCTTTTGGGTAGAGCTTCAGGTATTCTTTGGCCATGACTAGTCCCAGTCTTCCTAATAAACTCCCCATTTCAGTTTACTGGTGCTTGAAATTCTATAGTAAGTAATTCATGTCTTAATCTTTAAAGCTTAGCCCCAGTTAAAATACAGTTGCCTCTGAACAGACAGTATGCTGTGTCAGGGAAATAAAATTTGAAACAAAATCTCCTCCCAACCCAGAAAACCTCTCCACAAAAGTAAAAGAGAAAGAAAACAACTGTATTGCTGAATAAGCATTAAACCAGAATGTGATAAGCATTACAGGTAGTCCCTGAAGAGACTGCAAAGACAGAAAGGAAGTTCATGCCCTTCTATGTAACTGGGCAGATACAACCCATTACATACATGTGCTCAAGACAACCAATAACTAGTCCTTAAGTAAGAGGACCCAACAGCACCATTTGTCACACAGTTCATCCTATATTCACCTGGTAATCACCGTAATATCTGTGTTCATTAATTGGTTTTGTCCAAAGTAAAAGTAAACGTCTCATTTTTTTGAACGGAGGTATCATTGCAACTTGGAATGAAGTGTGCACAGAACATAGATTCCTACCCTCCCACAGAAACTGGGGAGTTGGGGTGTTATCTACCTTAATTGACTACATTTGAAAGAGATTGTTCCCAGGTCCTTGAGACAGACATTTTTGACAAGAGGCTTATTTAGCTTTAAAAAGATTCACATACATTTCAAAGAGATGGAAAAAGAACTTAAAATTACAAGGTTTCTAAAGTAAATGCTCTAGGAAAAGGGAAAAGTGGGAAGTCTCTTCCCTTATTTTCAACAGGGAGAATTAAGCCTCTTATTTATAATTTGTATTTGCCCTTGTAACTACTGGTCAATCACACTTAAGCATACTGGAATTTTATAGACAACTGTCTGAAGGCAAGTTCTCATAGCGAAGAGGAAGGGACTGCATGAGTACCAAGGGGCTTTCCTGAGTACAAAAGGGTCGTGCTGAGGCTGAAGAGCAGAGAGGAGACAGAGGCCAGAAGCTGAACACAATTTCTCCTTTTCCATCATTTTTTCACTTGTCATTTACTTCTGAAACACATTTAAAAATCCTTCCATCTCTAACCCTCTGTCTAGCTTTCCTCCAGTTCCTGAAAACCCAAACTTCCTCCTCAAAAATAAATAAGAAATTATGCTAACAGATCTAAAAAACTGCTCTGACTCAGTTTGCCTAGTGAGATCAGTCTTTCAGTGGTGAAAGACAAAATGACTCTGAGACACTACAAATCCAATAAGCATGACAATGTTTAGTGCCTTCTGCTCAAAAGTACACTCCTGAAGACTGTTCCATGACATATCAGAAGACAATTCTGGCTCAGAGAAGATGCTCTCACATGTACATGCATTACATCACTAGTATGCCCTGAAAGTAATCATACCTAGACCTTTAGGTCCCTGAGATTTGCTAAAGTGTTTCATGGACCAGAATTTCCCATTTTACATTTACAATTCTCTAGCATCAGGGAATTTGCCATTGCTCTCCTGGACCCACATCCTAGAAAGTGATATCCAAAGTCCCCTTCATGGGCAAACACTGCCTGCATCCATGCATTCATTCAGCCATCACTTGCTCAGTGACAAGTATGTGCCAGCAAATATCCTCAGCCCTGGGAATAGGAAATGAAAGAGACACAGCCCCTGCCTTCCGGGAAGTCAAAATATTCTCAGATTCAAGGAGGAATAGGACTATCTGCTATAGATCAGGGAACTAACTACCAACTACTACAGGCTGGTAAAGTGGAATTTTCAAAAGGCTGAATAATAGACAAGGTGCAGGATGAACTGAAGTAGAGGCTGTGTGAGCAGTCCAGACTGGGGGGCACTTTCTCCCAGGTCAAGACATTTAACAGGTAAGAGAAATCAAAGTGAAGATACAAAAAGTATTTCCAAAAAGGAAATCCAAGATAGGTAGATTTCTTGCTTCTACTGAAACTTTCTTGAATTTTAAGTGCACAGGTTTCAAAACTCAGCTCTGTCACCTATTAGCTGAGTGATCTTCAGAAATTTAGCCTCTCTTGGCAACAGTTTCTTCATGTGTCAAGTGGGGATGGTGATAATACTCATCTCAGAAGGTTGTTGCAGGTACTAAATCAAGTACTTTTGGTTTAGAACTTAGCAGAGTTCCTGCTACATAGCAAAGATAGCTATTATTCAAATTATGATTACTATTATTTTGATTAGTCATAATCCAAATGAGGCCAATTTAATTTTCCCTTAGAGGAAATAATCTTCAATTTTTATTCAAAATATATTTTAAAATTCTAGGTAGAGGATTTAAGTAAATTCATTGCTACATACAGATATTGGGTTGGCCAAAAAGTTCGTTCGGATCTTTCTAAAATTTGCAAATACCCGAACGAACTTTTTGGCCAGCCCAACATCTCTGGAAGATACATAAGAAATGAAAGAACGGTTACCTCTGAGAAGGCAGAAAAGGACATGGGGGCAGAAATAGGAAGGAGACTTAACTTCTTGTTATATATACTTTAGTTTTGTGTGGATTTTTACCATGTGAACATCTCACCTATTTAAAAAATATTGAGAAAACAAAAATATTAATTTTTGGCTATACAGAAAAATTATAAATGAAAGATCTTTACATGAGAGTGATGATAATAATTTTAATGAGTTAACATTCATTGAGAGCTTCTTATATGCCTGGCACTTTTTTAAACTACTTTACATCTGTTTACTTGTTGAACCCTCACAGACAATGAGAGAGAAAATGTCAATTTCTGAAAATAAAAAATGAGACACTAGGAGGCTGAATAATATACCAAGATTACTCAGCTAATAAGAAACGTAACAGATTTGGATCCAGACAGCCTGGCTGTGTGTGTGTGTGTGTGTGTGTGTGTGTGTGTGTGTGTGTGTGTGTGTGTGGTGTGTTGTATAATATAAACCAAGTCTCTGTATGATAGCAGTTGCATGTACCCCCAGGAATGTCGAGGGCCAACACAAAGCTGATGCTCTGTTCCTACTCATCACTAGCCCAGCTCTGTGGTCCACTGACTGGCCACATTCAACAACCTGTTGATATCCATGACTCTTAAGTGGATTTCACAGACTAGAATCATTTCACAGAGGAAAGAAGAATAAAAATTGAAGAATTTAAAAAAAGATATCTGGTGCCTGAGCATCCTGAACTACTGCATCATCCCCTTACCCAAATTAAATGTCAGGATACAAAAGCTAATAAAAAATCAGTGAGTCTTTTTCCTGGCTTTTCCAAGAACCTGAACATTTTTTTTTTTTGAGATCTATCTGCTCTGTACCTGCCAAGTGAATTATTACATTTATGAGAACGAAGCTAAGCCAGAGCTACTGATCAGTGAAATTGGTTGCAACTGGGTGGAAGAGCCGCACTGCTGAGAACTCCAGCAAATGGCAACATCACTCAAAGCATGCAGGATACTGCTGTGCAAATATTACTAAGTCACATGCACCTGGATGCCTGGATGCCAGAAGCTCAGGGGAGAGGTTATTTTATGAGCCTTGTAAAACATGTGTGCAATGCTGGGCCAATTGCTCCTCAAAGTAATAAGATTAGAGTTTAGGAGAAATTTGGCTCAATCTGGAACTGGCCTTTGTTTATCAAGATGCTGTTAAATCAAAACCTACTTTTAAGAGAACACCTCATTAAAATAACTTTTACATAAGGAAAAAAAACACATGATTTTTCTTTTCCTCTTTTTTGCATCTATATGAGATGATGGATGTTAAGTAAACTTATTGTGGCAGTCATTTCACAATATAGGTAAGTCAAATAATTATGCTGCACACAAACTTATGCAGTGCTATATGTCAATTATATCACAGTAAAACTGAAAAAAAAATAGCTTTTATTTACCATTTAAGAGCTAGCTAATTTCCAGAACTTAAATTTATTATTCTTAACTAGTTGTTCACGGCTTACATGAGTCATTTTTATAATTTTCTATTTCTTATTGAAGAGTTCACAGTCTAATAGGATGGTGAAACCAAAATGTAATTATAACAGATATGACAAGTGTTGGTAGAAGAATGGGCCTTCCCTAAGCCTGCAGAGCTTCAAGCAAACACATTATTCACGGATACCTGGACATGGATTCTGTTCTCTCCCCCGAGGCATGAGAACATCATCAATGTTCTGTTCTAGCGCCAGGAATGTTATAAACAATTCTCTAAACTGAACTACAAGATTGCCAGTTTCTTTTGAAATAGAGATGAAAACTCCAAGAATAAATGAGCAATGGTGTGTAATAACTGAGTTTCCTTATTTGGCAAGGCCATACCTTGTAGTGTGTCATCAGCTCTACTCCTATTTGCCAGTGGTTTACCAGCTTATTGGCCTGCTGTCAGTGTGTCCCAAATAAGATCCCACAATGGACCTGGCATCTCCTTCTGCTTCTGCTTCACTGACCACTCTGGAATATATGCTCAACCCTCCTAAGAGCCACAAAAAACAGTTCACCAATGAAAAAATCTCTGCTGAGTTAGTCATTACTACAACTGGGGCATAATTCCTAAGTTTATGGAGTAGGAGGACTTTTCTAAACTCTCAGCTAAGCCCATGCTATTTCATCTCTATTATAAATTAATTTTTAAGCTTTATACAAAAATAACCTATATGTAGTCATTTTCCCTTTCTCTCAAGAATTTCAATAAGAGCTAACATTTTTCTGACATGCTAGGAAGTTTTCAACTCACTCCTTCCTCATTTGACATAAAATCTCCACGGTGCTCAAGTGGAGATTGGTATACATTTTTAGAAACAGAAAACTCTTACTACCAAGGTAATCTTTAAGATTAAATGTTCTAGAGTCATCAGTGTATCTACATGAATGATCTTCTCTCATTGATAAAACAACAGTAACAGCTGATAAGTCACATAATCCTAGCAGATCAGTGTAAGCGGAGTTTGCTCTTCAGACCGTAATATCAGAACATGGATTTTGATGTGTAAAGCTCTAGTTTAACTTGAATGTAATTCCTTCCATGAAAAATTCCATTTAATTCCCCCCAAAAGAATCTCAAAATCTATGTGTCTAAGAAGGCTTTGTGAAATTTATAGAGCTACTAATGTGACAGTAGCCATGGAGAAACAAAGAAAGTGGGATTGCTAAAATCTTAGCTGACAAGCAAAATTCTAGAACAGGTGTCACTGACTTTAATTAATAGAAATTAATGTGCAAATTTGAGTGAAAAAAAAAAGGAGTTCATAAATACTTTGACTAGAACAAAATAAACTGCAGTGACTGGCCATGACCCCCCTTCTAGCTTCACCTCCATTGAATTTTGCCAGCTAAGAAAAATTAGGCTCCTAAAACTTGAAAATGTGTAGTTTAAAAGAGTACATCAAACTGATAACTGATAGTGTTATAAAAACACCATTTAGTGAATTCTCATAAGTTTGATATAAACAGAGATGGCCTGCCTAAGCTTACAACTATGATTTCTGAACTGGTCTCCAACTGTCTTATTGGTCCAAAACTGCAGAAAGTGCTTGGGCTGAACCCAATTATAGAATGAGAATTGTAGATATAAAATATAAATATAAATTAGCTCCATAGAAGAACCGCTCTGTGGTCATAGACCCATTAATACATCTGCTCGTAATTAAAAAATAATAAAGTGCTATATGCAGCTGAAGTTAAGTCCAAGATAACTAAATGAGGGCCCCATTATTGGTAGTAAATAGAGCACAGATAGCCTTGGTACAAGGTAGCAGTTTAATTCTTAAAATAGTTAAAGGCAGTGAACTGAGATGGCTCACCAGTGAAAGGAAATGAATATGATATACTAGGCATTTGAGAAATATGGAGGAAATAGTAACTGTAAGAGCAGTGGAATTGTGTGACTCTTGCTAAACTCAACTGAAGCCCTGCAAAAATATAGACCTGAGAGTGGTTAATTGGTAATTAAAAGCTAAATGTTAAAGTCAGAGAGCCTCTTTATAGCTGATTCACCTTGTTGTACAACAGAAACTAACACAACATTGTAAAGCAATTATACTCCAATAAAGATATTAAAAAAACAAACAAACAAACAAAAAACTAGAGCAGCTATGATGGCAGGGACTGAGAAGGGCAGAGCCCTGTACCCTCCCTCCCTGGCCCAGGCCCTTCATGAGGTATCAAGAGAATACACTTTATAAAGGACTCAACTAAAGGATCAGTGGTCAGAACATTAGCTTCTCCATGTCATGTTGTATAAAAAGCACATGGATATCTAGGGACTTAAGCTTTAATTTTGACTCTGACACAGATCTCCTATGTAACCCGAAACAATAAATGTAACTTTCAGGGCTTAAATGATCTCTAAAGTCCCAACCATCTCTATTTATGAGTCCATGAATAGAGTGGTCCTTTCTGATATGAGGCTTCCTACTGCTCATTGCACTGGATAATAAAATTGTGATCTAGACTCTGGTAATTATTCAATAGCACCAACACCACCTTTGGAAGCTGTGTCAACTCTCGCACTGCCCTAGGGCACTATGGCAGCCACTGAATAAAGAGTGAGCTAAATAAAGGAGGGAAAGTGCTTGTGACCACAGAAGCCACTTAAAGAAGTAGCTGGTGCCCCACGTAATTAATCTGCTCTGTCCCCTTAGTGCACTGCAGAATGTGGGAGCTCAATGGATAACCCTTGTCTGATTAATCCAGCCTTTTCTTGTTTCTCTTCTCCCTTAATGAGATTATAAACTGAGGCAGGAGGGGAAAACTGTATCCCACAAGCCTATTCTCCCCTGTAGACTTCCTTTTTTTTTTTTTTTTTAAGCTGACTTGTTGTTTTATTAAAAATCTGAGTGTGGATATCTTCAGATGGAGCCAAGATTTCTGCAATCACCATAGCACTCTCCCCATACACCCTCATTAACCAGTGCTTATATTCAGTCTAATTGCCTATATTGATGTTATCTCCCTGGTCCCAGAAGTTTATGACTAATGTCTAAAGGCAGGGACTATGCCTTCATTCATTTAATCCTTAATCAATAAAATCACTAACTGCTAAGCACTGGACTGTTTCCTGGGGCTAAAAGGTACTTTTTAAAAAATATCTGTTCCCCCATTGGAGCTCACAGTCTATTATTAGAGACAAACATGATAATTAGAGTTAAACTTATTAAAGTTGCAGTTACAATTAGAAACATGTATAAGGCACAGAAGAAAGTGAGGGAAGGCTAAAGCCATTGGTAGGTGGGAAAGAGGCTATTAAGACAGCTTTCCAAGAAGAGGATTTCCTAAACTACATTTAGAAAATAGATACCCAGGCAACCAAAGGAGAAGTAAGTGTTTTTGGCTGACAGAACATCATTTCTAAAACTACAGAGGCAGGAAATGTAAAGTGAGGCAGCCTGGGGAGAAGGTCACATGTAAGAGAATGCCTGAGCTAACCCTGCAAGTTCTAACATTTTCTAGATGGGTAACCTTGGAAACTTTGCTCAACCTCAGGTGTGAAATGCAGATAACACTTCCATCTTAATATTCTAATAAGGATGTTGTTACTATGATAACATTTCTTAAAGTCCTTTGCACAGCACCTGGCACATGGGATGCACACAAATGTTCATTCAACCTGACTCATATGGGATTGCCATGAGCATTCTTTGTCGCCTTCAATGGACTGTCTATGGATCTCCATTATATCATTCCTAAAGGACACGCAATGATCTCACTGGGGAAAACATGTTTTTGCACTTGGATAAAATAATGTCTTCAATCTGCTTTCTAGTATCTTTCTTGATGATTTACAGGCATACCACATTTGTCAGCCTTTTTGGTCATTAGAGCACACAGCAGCTAATCTGTGAAGATAGTCCCTAATGAGTCATGCCTCCTGCTATTCACACTTTTGTGTAGGTTCCTCCCACAACGAATCTGGCCCTGCGCCTCACTTCAACCAAGAGTATACAGCAGAAATGATGCTCTGACAGTTCTGGAGCTAAGCCTTAAGAAGGCCAGGTGGCTTCTGCCTTTATGCTCTTCTGAGCCTTGAGATTATATGTAATACATCTGGCTATGCTGCTGGAGAGACTTCATGGAGAAACAACCTAGAGAGACCATGTGGAGAGAGAGAGAAACCCTGAAATGCATGGGGAGAGATAGGAGCTTGGCCATCCCAACATCCCAGCTGAGCCTAGGCTTCCACTCATCCCCATGAAGACACTAGGAACGCGAGTGAAGCCATCTTGGACTTTCTAGCCACAGCTGCCATCTGTCTACAGCTTCAGGAGATTTCAAGGGAAATCAGTAGAAAAACCATTCAACCAAACCCTTGTCAACCCACTGATGCATAGGTAGCAACATAGTTATTACAAGTAACTTAGCTTTGGAGTGCTTTGTTCCACAGCAACAGTTAGCTGAAATAGAGGAGGGCACAGCTTTGACAGTTGCCAGAGAACTTGAAGTATCTGTGTATGTGGGCAAATATGGACTGATCTTTCTATATCTACATTCACTACTTAAGTGATCTCATGCAGTGCCTTGACTTAAATATTATCAGTAACATAGCATTTTAGTTGTTCTCCAATAGTAAGAGAAACTGCAATTTTCATCTGGTATCGTGCCTTCTTGAATAAATACTGCACTTCTCTCATCCCTTGCATTCGGCTGTGTCCAAATGACACCAAGTTCTGCCTATTGGGCCATAATTGGAAATGTGACATGCAGCCTTTAGATAGTGTTCTTAAAGGGAGGGACCACATCCTTTTTCATTCTTTCCTCCTCCTTCTGACATTAATGGAGGCATAATGACTGGAGCTCAGGTGGCCTCATTAGACCATGAGGCTAAAAGTCACATACTGAGTATAGCAGAGCAACAGATAGGAGTCTAGTTTCCTGATGATTGTGGAGTCATGCTCCTACTTGTTTACCTCGACTTTTTGCATAATGGAAATATAAACTTACTTAAACCAATGTGATTTTGCTATTCTGGTGTTTGCAATCAAATCTAATCCTAACAGATAATCCATTTTTAAGCTGACAACCTCAAAATGTATAACTTCTGCCCCAACCTCTCCCCTGAACTCAAATTCAAATACCTAACTGACTATTTATATTTCCACTTGGCTATCTAATAGGCATCTCAAATTTAATGTGTCTAAAATCAAATCCTTAATTTCACCCACCTCCAATGTGCTCCTTCCACTTTCTTTCCCATCTTAATAAGTGGAAACTCCATTCTGTCAGTTACTCTAACCAACACTGGAGTCATCTTCACTCTTCTTTTTCAGTCATACCTCATCCAGTCTATCAGCAAATCCTATTGGCTCTACCATCCAAAGCAGACAGTTTTTCACTACCTCCACTACCACTAATCTCATCCAATCTACCTGATCCTCACTTAGATATCTGCAATTGCCTCTACTCTTATTCCCTCCCGGTGGTCAGTGTGTTCCTTTTAAAATATGTCAGATAATTTTTCCAAAACCCTCCTATGGCTTCTCATATCAGCTCAGAATTAATGCAAAATGCTTCCCTTTTCCTGTAAATCCTTACACAATCTCACCCATGCCCCTGCAATATCTCTCTGACCTCATCTTCTACCACTGTGCTTTTATTGCTGTGCCTAGACACACTGGTCCCTCTCTTTTCTTTAACCATACATGCTCTGACCAAAGGCTTTTAACCTTTAGCCTTAGATTCTGTGGTCAGAGAGAAGCCTTCTCTAACCATTCCGTATAAAACAACCACTTACTACTCCTTAGGAGAACTTTCCCTGACCACCCTATATAAAACACTTTCACAATGATATCTCCTTAAGCTATTTAATTTTTCCTTATGGCACTAATCACCATCTGACAGATTTCTTTTCAGTCATCTTCCACTAGATTGTAAGATCCATGGGAGCAGGGTCTTTGTAGGTTTTATTTACTCTTGAATCCCCAGAACCTCAAACAGTATCTGGGACATAATGAGTGCTCAATCAGTATTTGTTGAATGGATGAATGAATGAAAGTGTGCACTCTAGACCTGAATACAGAATCTTGAAAAAGAGGGTCTCCGAAGTGAAGAGAAAAACTTAGGGCACTTTAATTAAATTGTTCTTTATGATCTGGTCTCCAAGTTCTAAGGTCCCCTGTGGGCAAAGCCCAGACTATCATCCTAGCTGGTGGTTCCACTGACCAAGGCAGGCGAGAAGAATTCCAGGGAGGAAGACTGAGAAAGGCCAAAACCCAAACCAGAGAGAATTTAATGGGAAACTAAAGCCTAAGAAGCTGGGAGAAGTATTTGGAGCATGGTGCAGCCAATTACTTAAAGCATGTAATCATGTCTGAAGCTTGCTCTTACATGCTAGAGTAAGTAGTACATAGAATAGCCAACTTTCAAAAGCTCGAAATGGAGCCATTGAGTACAATCATAGGCCATGCCTTGTTCAAGAAGATTGATGGTAAGCTCTCAGGACATGAAACACTAATTTTCAAACGTGCACAGTAACTTCTGCTAGGTTGAGCCACAAATTCGGCAGTTGGGGAAAAATATCATTATGTACTCTTTGTGTACCCTCTTTTATTTTACTTTTTTGCAAAAAAAAATCTCTAATTCTATTTAAAAGATGTTTTTGAGTATTGAATCCATTACTTTGCAACCCTGGCAGAATCCTTTGTGGAATTTCCTTATAATACTGCCACTAGGCCATCACTCAAAAACTTTGAGGCAGTAGCTCTGAGGTGGAACCCAGGCATACTCATTCTGTTTTTGTACTTATTTTTAGTTCCACAGATGTCACAGATGCTCAGTCAAGGTTGTAACCAATGCCCTCATCTATGCAAGGCTCTGAGTTGAGTCCTGTGGAATTTGTATACTCCTTCCTGTTTCCAAGGAATATACAAATTACATTTTGGTAATCTCAGGACAGTAGGATTATGGTAGCTATTATTTATCTTTCTTTTGCTTTTCAGTATTTTCTAAATTTTCAGTAATAGATATGTATTATTTTGTGATAGAAGGAAACAAAAGGTTTTTTTCTTTTTTTAAAGACAAGAGCCTGAAATCTTTTTGTCTTCCTCTATTTATTTTGTAAATTCAGAAGAGGCATCCATCAGTATCTATGACTAATGGCATGTAGGTAATATTGTACATAATTCCTATAGGCAATGGTGTGCTGTATTTTAAGAATCAGAATGAAAGAGAAGAATGGATAGCTAGAAGAATGAAAGCTCAGTTTACAAATCCTTTGAAACTTGTAATGGACCAAACAGGAGGAGCCCTCTTTGCAAACTAAAAAAAGGAGACTGTAACATTCCTCCTATGCTGCTCTGTCCACAATGAGAGTTAAACCACTAACAGCTGTCATTATGTACAGAAGTTGTATTAAGCAGTGGTGCTATGTAAAATGAAAGTCTGGCTCCCCTGCTTGCTGGACTAAGGCCCTCACCAAGGTCTACTCACAATCACTAGTTCTTTTCTCTCAGCAAGGAGGGAAATCTACAAAATCTTCAACTTGCTTGGTGAGTTCTCTGACTTTAATTTTCAAGCCCTGAAAGGGGAACTCTTTCAGAACTAGAGCCAGGAAATTTGCAAGTGACCTTCACTGAATCTACAGAGCCGCCCTTAGCAAAAGCAAAACACGATCACCTGCGGAATCACTGCTGCTGAGTCAATGCATCGCCCAGCCTTGCAACCTCCAAGAGACCACGGAGAAAGAGAACCCCCGGCGAGCGCCACGGAGCAGCGCTCCGTGTGGGCGCGTTCATGCGAGCGCGTTCTTGTCTGGCTGTTACTCCTCCGCGTAGGAACCGGATTCATCGGTCGCCCCGGAGGATTTGTGCCCGCAGCAGTGATCCCGTGGAGGGGGGCCCGTCTTGCCGGGCTTACACGGCGGACCTCCTCCTAGGGTGCTGACCCCAAGTTCCTGGGATGGTTTCCTCTTCCTTTCCCTTTGATATCCAGCCATCTCTGTGGCTCTTTGGCTGACTCAGATTTTGGCTCAGTGTGAAAGCAGTTGCCCCTGGGTGGAATTAAGACACAGATTTCTGCCCAGATTTATTCACCACACGCAGTGCAGCTGCTGTAACAATTACTAACGCGAGTTTAGATTTTCTGTTCTTATAACGTTAAAGCCATGGGGCGGGGCGGCTGGAGACAAAATGAAGGTAGTTTAAACAAAAGAAAAAGTCGAATTACAATAAACCTCCAAATCTAATTCTAACATTAATCCCAATTGGTGATAAAGCGTTTTATTTTTATTTGACTTTGATCAAAGGCCTAACTAAATATTCTGTAATGTTTTATATCACATTCAGAAATTATAGTAGATTATCTATTTTGTTCATTTGAAACGCCTTATTTTTTAAAGAGTTACTTGTTTGTGGCTGCAGGTGTATGTGTGTAACCTCAAGATCTTTCTTCGAAAAAAACTGTTTGTAAGGTAGAAAGACAGTGCCCTCACTTTGGAACTTAAACTAT
The DNA here is from genome assembly GCF_005190385.1 of Monodon monoceros. NCBI lineage: Eukaryota > Metazoa > Chordata > Mammalia > Artiodactyla > Monodontidae > Monodon > Monodon monoceros. The sequence goes on from NW_021703781.1 coordinate 41,932,799, forward strand.
GAAAATGATGAAGAACTTACTCCTGTCAATAGAACTGTCTAAAGGGAAAGAGCTTTTATGGAGCTATACTTAGAAGACACCTAGCAATTAATTATCCCAGTTAACCTGGAAGTGGGGGAAATGGAATCAAATATTCGTGAGAGGTGGACTTTGAAACTGTTGTGTAGCACTGATTATTTTTCACCCAATGACTTTAGTCTTCTATTGATTTACCTGCAATGATCTTCAAACTGTCCACTAACGTTTACTCACCTTGTTTCACTCCCTTGCTTAAAAGTTTTCAATGGTAATTACAAAAGCAATAACTAACCCTTATTGTGGGCTCCCTGTGAGCCAGACACAATTCTTTTTATGTAGTAATTCATTTATTCCTACAACTCAATGAGGCACATGGTATTGTTATTCCCAAATATATATCAGAGAACCAAAGCAAAGAAAAATGACTTATGTAAGGTCACATTGGGATTTAAATCCAAATAATTCTACCTATATTCTTAACCACTGTTATTTTTGTTCAAAATTCTCCATTATTACAGAATGAAAGCAAAACACCTTAGCATCGTATATAAGAACTTTTATGAACTGGTCACACTGTTTCATGAACTCCTCTTTATCCTCCAGGGGTCAAGTCATCCCTGTACACCTACTTTCTTCTTCCTTCTTCACTCCCCAAATACCCCACCACTGGTGATTCCTATTTATCCTTTAAGATTCAGCAGGGGTTACCTCTTTTTGTAGATTTTCATTACTTTCATAATTTTTTTCCCATACTAGAACACTCATGATATACATACACTCTTCTACTAGCACCTATAATATTACATTTTAAGTATCCTTGTGCATCTTTATCTCCCTTTCTAGAACAGTGTTTTTCCAACTGGGACTTGCATCTATTAGTGAGTTGTAAATCAATTTAGTTGGTCAAAATCAAATTTTTTGATAATAAGAGTAAAAAATATCATACAGTAAAAACTGAATATTGATTCATGAAACTATTGTTTCATCGGGTATGTGTTGTTATGGTTTTAATTGTGTCACCTCCAAATATATGTTTAAGTCCTAACCCCCAATACCTCAGGATATGGCTTTATTTGGAAACAGGGTCATTGCAGATATAATTAGTTAAGTTAAAATGAGGTCATACTAGAGTAGGGTGGGCGCTAATCCAACATGTCTAGTGTCCTTGATACAGCCAAGTAACTTCTTAAGAGAGCTCCGTGAATTTCTTATATAATAGGGAAAATACACTATCACCAAAAGGAGGCACCTGTTATTTTTAAAACACGTATTGCCCTAACGTGATGAGTGTGTAGGCCATTTGATAATGGTAATGCACCTATTTACATGCTTTCCCAGGAATGGGTTGTGTTCATTCTATCACTTCTGTTTCTCCATATAATTAAAGACTGGCCACTTGTGATGTGGACCCTTATTTAGAAAAGGGGATAGTTCTCTAAAAATGTCAGCCCTAGTCATAGGTACCTATCAACCATCTTTCATTATTCAACACTTTGTATTACAAGACCCTTTTCAAAATAAATTATGAGCCAATTAAAAAAAAAGAAGAGACAGAGAGAGAAGACACAGGAGGGGAGGATGCCATGGGAGATCCCTGCCAGGTAGAGACTGAAATGCTACAGCTGCAAGCTGAGGAATGCCAACGATTGCCAGCAAACCACCAGAAGCTAGGAAGAGGCAAGGAAGGATTCTCTCCTACAGGTTTCAGAGGGAGCATGGTGCCTGCCAAAACCTTGATTTCAGACTTGTAGCCTCCAGAACTGGGAAACAATAGATTTCTGTTGTTTTAAGCCACTCAGTTTTTGGTACTTTGTTAAAGCAGCCCTAACAAACAAATACATGTGTGTCTGCATGTTTACCTTACATGGGTTGTAAAGTAAAATGTATTTCTTACTATGGGCCCAGTTAAAAATAGTTTGAAACTATTTTTCTAGATTGTGTATAACTCAAAGTCAGTGATTACATTTTATTTGTTTTTATGTCTGTAATGTGCTTAGCGTATGCCACTTAAGAGCTTAGTAAATATTTGAGATAAAAAAGGGGAAAGTGAGAGGTGAAAAAAAGGAAAAAGGTAGGAGTAGGGAGAGAATAAAAGAGGGGGAAAGAGAGGAGCAAAGATAGGGAGGGAGAGAGGAAGGAGAGTAGAGGAAGAAGGGGAGAAAGGTTTATTCTGTGCTGGCTTCAGAGAAGGAAACTACTCAATTTCAGAGCACTGTGAGCTTGAAATAGAGAATCAAAGCCTGACTTAGAACAGACTCCAATGATAAAAGTTCTCTGGTGATTTCCTACTTTTTATTTTTTTGGTATTAGAGATACTGTGGTTGAGAACAAATATAAGTTTTTATGAAAATAACAGAAAAAGTTTAAAATTCTGCCTTATGCAAAAATGATTCACTTTTACTTTCAACCAATTCCAAAAAGTGTCTATAAGATGGAGTAATATTTAAACGTCCTTTGATATAGCTTCCTCATATTGGTCTGGGCCACTGAGCACGCAAACGGAACTGGTGTACAATGTATGGAGAGCTGCCTTACCTGTTTGGCTGCCTAAAGATGATTTTTCACGTATTTTATTTGAAATATGTTATTTTTCCTTTGTCATATCTGCCTTTATTTATAATTACCCTTTTTAAAAAACAATTCTTCACTGATTCAGAGGCACATAGGCAGAAGCTTCCTGTAGACTTCTTAGGTTAAAATGGACATGGGTACATTATATATGCAAACACTTCCAGATAGCTATTTCCATTCTAACATCTTGATAGTTACAGAATCATAGCTTCTAAGCCATTTATTTCACTTCTAGATAGCACTAGGGTACCAGGGCATAAATACAGAGGAAGAAGAAAATGAATAAAAATAAAATATTCCGTCAGATTGCACCAAGTAAAAGTAAGGCTTATTCCAAATTTCCCATGATTATAATCATCTTATCCCAAGACTGCTAGAATGAGAGCTCTGCAAGGGCTTACAAATTGTCTACATTACTCTCTAGCATATATTCATGAATGCGCATTAGGTACAATAACAATATTTTTAAAATAAAAGTCAGGATATGTGGACAGGTAAAGAATTTTTTTTCTACTTCTGAGTTAACTCATAGGAAAAACATTTTGTAGGGGAAAAGAATAATATAAATCACATTTAATTGTGTACATTTAATAAGTTTCTTACTGAAATAGTGGCTATCAGGCTACGTGATGTCTGAAGCCACACAGTGGCCTGTGCTGACTTCCACTCTGGAGTCCGTGGTCTACACAGTTAAGATCAATCATCAGCCAACAGAAATTTAGGGAATTTCATTACTTACAGGCATGTACTTCTCTATGCCTTCAGTTTCAGGCCAAACCCAACTCAAAGAAATCAGCTCTCAAAGATTTTATATATTCTAGAATCATAGTTCAAGAACTTGTTCAGTGCTATAATCCATAGTGAGGTAGAAAGATGATATTTAAAGGGGAATACAGCTTACTGCTGGTTTACCTCTTTGGGTTAAAAAATCTTTCTCATATCTTAATAGTCCAAATAAGCCATCTCCTTGGTTACCAAACCTCAAAAATCCTAATATCCCAGTGAACTGGGAAGACAGTATGGTATAGTATCTTGTGTTGGGTTCTGATCTAGGGCTGGACCTCAGGAGCATTCAGTGCTTTGATAGTGCTGTTAAGAGTCTCAGACATATTATTAAATCCTCCTTGGATGAAAAGACCAATGGTGAATCTATTAAGAGGCCAGCAAGAAAGATTTGAAATGACTGATTTTTCTGGAGTTTCATATCAGCCTCAAAGGCTGCTGAGATAAAATATCAAAAATTATAATACGTAAAATTTATAAGAATGAACTCATATCTTTAGCCCCCAAAGATATTCTTCTAGTTAAAATGTCCTTCCAACCAGAAGATTTTCCTATTAGATTTTTCACCCTAATAGTCTCATGTGTTTCTTACCTAAATAAATGCTGATTTGATTTTCATTCATGGGTGTCAGAAAACAAATATGAAAATAATATTTCTTCTACATTTTATTCATAACCAACAAAGTTATAAAAACTACTGTCTCTACCATTAAGAGTTCTCATTAGCTCTCCTTAGAAAGAAAATGGGGAACCACAGAAATAATTTAAATATTACAGTCACATGAATAATCTAAATAAGGTTTGGAAATTTGAAGGGAGTCAAGATAGTCACAAAGGGTTTCAGTACTGAAGTCTGAGTCTTATAATCTAAACTAAAAAAAGCATTCTATCCAAGACAGCAAGGAGAAGGAAAAGCCAGGGCAACAGAGCCTCTGGTCTAGTGAAAGAAACTAAGAACAACTACTAGGTGTCTATGGGAGATAAATGTTAAGGCCAAGTGCCAAGCAGAAGGGAAAAATGGTATAGGGCTAGAGTTAGGAGAAAAGTAAGAAGGGTCTCACGCAACTGTTTTTAATGAAACTGAAAAGTCCTGAATATGAATAAGTCAAGATTCCTTAAAGGTATGATAAGGTCAAGTAAGACTATGAAGATATTTTAAATATCATTCCCTAATACAGATGGCTAACTATTTGAAATGAGAGGTGTATTTAAAGACTTGCAAAAAGGTAATCTTCACAAAGACAAGTACCATATTTCTTTGGCCAGTCACAGTTCTTAATGATCATATGTAAATATGCCTGGCGTGCCAACAGGTCCCAAATGGACTAATCAATGTACCTTATGACCTTATAATACTTGCCATGACTAACTGGACCAGTAGTAAACAGTTCATCCAATAAAAGGAAATTTGCTAGTCAGCAACCAATATTTTCTCTTTCAAGAATTTCTTTCAAGACTAACTATACTCAGTAGGTAGAAAGCTCTTGAACTAAAAGACCTTGTGGATTCTTGAGGTCCACATTTTAGGATATAGAGAGAAATAAGCAGTGAAACCTTGTCCTCAAAGGAGGAGAACGGAACAAAAGCAAATAAAAAGGCAGACACTTGAGAACCAGGGTTCTAGAAAGAATTAGCAATAGAGTAGCTTTGGTAGAGTTACTTTTACCCATTGAAAATCACTGCTTAGAATTATTTTCCATTCCATTGATATTTATATCCCTTTTATCTTTATTGTTCTCCAAAATAATGAAAAATATTATGTATAATACTCAATGGAAAAACAGGGGTATCTATTTCTGCATGTCACAAGATCAATTCTAGCTGAGGTATGAAAAAAGTTAAGCAGGAAAAAAATTACATTGTTTTCACAATAAAAGAAAAAAATAAATAAGTTTGCTCCTGAAGTTTTAGGGGAATACAAGATCCAAAGGGGAAAAAAATTCTCTGCCTAAAAGAAAAATCTTTTTAACGATCTTAGGTTGCAGTGTACAAAAACCACGAAGGAAGAGAAGACCTATTTTATCAGTCATTTCCAGGTTCCACATAAAGGCCCAGAGATAAGCAATCAAATAAGCCATATTTAAATGATACACTTGACAATCGTTTATGGTTTTTCATTCTTTCCAACAAAGTAAATAGTAAGAATCCATTCTTCTTACTCATTGGGAGAGAAAACCTTTAGAAGAAAATGATGACTAAAAACCTAGAGGCAGCATTCTATATAGAAGAGCAGCAGGCTCTAGCTGCCTGTCATATCTGATAGGGCACTAACTGTGCCACTGCAATTATTTTAATAAAACCAATTATTTTCAGAGAACACAGAGCACAAAGGACAATTCATATCAGCTTGAAAGAACCAGTGGAAAAAAAAGAAAGGAAGATGTTCAATGTATTCTCACCTCAAAAGTCTTTTGCTTTGCTTCAACAGAACAGATGCCTTGGTGGTTGAGCTTATATGCTTACATTGGTAGGGTTTCTTTGGTGAGTGAAGAACTTTAAATGATCATAATAAATACTATGTGAGCAGCATGTCCATAAAGAAAACTTTTCTTAACAGATATTTCTGTAAAAAGGACAACTTACGTTAATGCTATATACCAACATTTTGATCAGAATAGGCAGAAAGAATATTCAGTATGGATATCTTATTCATAACTATACCTGAATGGGTGACTTTTAAATCTGAGTTTTGTAAACTTTATTTTAGTTTCGAAAAGATTTTTGGAAAAATCTGAACCTAATGCTGACAGGAGAATTGTATACATTTTAACATACATTAACTTAAGCCTAACTGTATATAATTGAAATGAAATATTATTAAGTAGATTAGTATCGATTGAGTGGGTAAGGCTGTGTTCTGCGGAGCTTAAGATATCTGAATTCAGACACAGATTTGTTGAATAACACACACTAGCAGCATGACCTTGGGCAGTTTGCCTTCCCAATGTCCTTGGCTACAGAATGGAAATAAGAGTACCCACCTCATACTGTTGTCGGGAAAATTGTGTAGAATAAGCTAACTAGCATAAATTTAACTCACACTAGGTACTCAGTACTATAGCATCATAATGATAATGACATTAATCTCTAGCTCCTCCTCATTGTGGATCTGCTCTGAGTATTTGTTCTCACCTATCTCCTAATTCTAATCATCGTGGTGTCCCACCATTTCTTTTTTTCAACGGTGGACATGTTCTTGTTCAGTGCCTGTTACTCTTCATAGGTAGCCCTTGGTTTTGACACCACAAATATGTAAAGTTCTATTTCACCATAGCCCCTACAATGATTTTTCTTTCCCCTACTAAGCCTTATAAAATTGAGCTGCTCACTTCACTCGCTATCATAGGAATGACATATATCTGCTCCTTTGAAACTGTAGTTCTTTCCTGCCTGTGTTCTCTCATATGAAAGTACCCACTTCCCTTTCGGAATCGACCTAATATTAAATTCCTTAATTGCGTAAAAATATGATTCTTCCTGTGTAACACTTGCTCCTGACGATTAAAGCACATCATGGCTACTATTCTGCACACTAAGCTAGGCAAGCATTGAAATCAAATACATTGTCCCAGAATATTTGCTGAGCTACATTAAATTAGATCATGAATTAACATCATCCACTGGTATGTCAGAAAGCCACTGCACAATCTTTCTTTAACTTACTGACATCTTGGCCATTAGTTGTGTAACTATGCTTCCTTCATTGAGGAATTCATGAACTTGATCTAATATCAGTAGGAGACTATGGTGCTGCAAAGTTTAGGCTATTCAATTCCCACAGGCCATTTAGGTAAATTATAATGAGGGAGGGGAACAAAAACATACAAGTTACTTCAGTCTTTACGTCTAACTCTATCTGACATCATGTGGATTTTGCCTATTTGCCCCATTGGAAAGTTTTCATTAGTGAATAAAAGAAGCTCTGGCCCATACCCCCAATGAGAAAGGAAATGTTTCCACTTGATGTCATCATTTTCAATTACATTGACTTCTCAAGGGAAGGCAAGTCAACTGGACACCAGGGAAGTCTTCTTCAGTCCATGCCCACAGAGCTGGAGCATGGTGAACTTCAGCCTGTCTGTCTTTCCTCAGACAGAGGTGTAGTCTCTGCTATCTAATGTTTGAAATATTTCAGGGAAAAGGACTTCTCCATCCAAAACTTGAAAAAGCAGTGTAGGTGAGAGCTGATTATTGAATAATGTTATTCTTAACTAGAAAACAGAAAGAATGTCTTTCAAACCCATTGTGAGTTGTATTGTGAGGAAGCTGAGACTTATGGGCTTATATAAAATATTATGTCTAGACTGAGTAGGAAAGGAGGGAAAGCAGGTAGAGATCCATGAAATGGGACAAATAGAGGGCTCAAGGAAAAGAAAATTTCATGGAATTTGTGGAAGAGATTTAGTAGGAAATCAGTAAAACTAGAGTAATAGGAAATCATGGTCATAAAAGACAGTACTTATTAAGATTTTAGAGGTAACAAATGATGGCAAAAGACAGTAAGAATTGTACTAGAGAATGATAAGGGAAATATAGAAGAACAAGGGCTTCAAGAGCTTTTCAGAAGATAGAAGTGACAACTGACACAATTAGTGAATTTTTGGTCATGAGGAATGAGGGAACAGAAGGAGTTCAGCTTGACTACAAAAGTCTAAGTGAATCATGGGAGTTCAGAGAGAGCATGTTTGAGGTAAGTTCTAGACGTGATGAGTTTGAGATTTATACTTGTCTCTCACTCTGGACTGTAGCTCCATGTGAACAGGGACCTTATTTATCTTGTTCCCATGATATCTCCATCATTAACCACAGTGTCTGGGATATAGTAAATGCTCAAAAAATATTTGTTGACTGAAAGAATTCAAGGGAAGATGCATGCAAAAGAATAGAAATAACATAACCAATAAGTGAATTTTTTTCAGTAAATTCTGGTAGGCCATATAATGGATCATCTTATATATATATACATATATAAAATATTATAGTATAATATTTAATAACAAAAAGATTTATGTCATAAGAAGTAGAAAAAAAAGTAACAAAACTATATGTATTTAAGTACAATAAAATACTTTTTTTGTAAATAATTTATTAAATAGGCAGCAACGTATCATGTTGTTTATATTTGGATGGTAGAATAATGAGTGGTATTTATTTTCTTGTTCCTGATCATCTCTATTTCTAAATGGCATACCATTGTGTTTGACAGATTTTTAGTTTCCTTTTGTTTTTATTAAAGATAAGCATAAGCCAAATTGGAATCAAACAGAAATACCTCTGTTACAGTCACTGGTTAATCTGCTAATGGTCTAAGCAACTAGCAAAAGATGACTTTCGTCAAAGAAATTGACTACCCCCAAGAACTGGTAAGTGACTCTCTAAGGTGAAGCCACTGCTTGAAGGGGAAACAATTCAGAGATTTCAGGTTTTGATTTTGTTGGTGTCACTTTGTTTAGTTTAATTTTGTTTTGTTTGGGCAGCAAATGGCTGATGAAATTTGCTTTATAGCGTTAATTTGTTAGTCACAATAATAATGACGGCCCTGGCACAGATAGGATCTTATTTTCACTTATTCATTTTCCTCACCAGCATCTTTTTTTAAAATTTATTTTGGGGTATGTTGGGTCTTCGTTTCTGTGCGAGGGCTTTCTCTAGTTGCGGCGAGGGGGTGGCGAGCGGGGGCCACTCTTCATCGCGGTGCACGGGCCTCTCACTATCGCGGCCTCTCTTGTTGCGGAGCACAGGCTCCAGACGCGCAGGCTCAGTAGTTGTGGCTCACGGGCCTAGTTGCTCCGCGACATGTGGGATCTTCCCAGACCAGGGCTCGAACCCGTGTCCCCTGCATTGGCAGGCAGAGTCTCAACCACTGCGCCACCAGGGAAGTCCTCACCAGCAGTTTTGTGAAAAATCTTTGTTGCAAAAGGACTTTTAAAACACAACAAAAAAGATCATTTCTTCTTTCTTATATACTCAGTAATTTTTCTTTCCACTCTTCAGGAGCTTATATGACCTTAAATGATCTTATCATCTCTAGCTAATATTCTTTTTATCTAGTCCTTTATAATTGGTTGATGGGACTCAAAACTGTAGGAGATAAAAATGAGGTTGCCAAATTCCAAAATATAGAATAGAATAATTGAGTCTAAAATGACCTTAAGGTTAATCTTAACCAACCACCTTATTTTATTTTATGAATGAGAAAACTGAGGCAAAGAGAGAGTAAAAGAAAAAATTGCTAGTTAATTCCTACTTTACTAGTTAGTGCCTACATGACTATTTAGTGCCTTCTTCACTAGGTTGTTGCTACGGCTATTTCCTTTAGGAAGAGGAAATTAGTCTTTGTGAAATCCATATGCCAAATGCCAAGACTGTCCCAAAATTTTGAGAATGTCAAAGCTGAATTGCATTATCAAGCTCATTCTTTATTCTACTAAAAACATATTTTTAAATATTACCAACTAACTTTCAGCAGCCCCTATCATTCAAGTAGTTTTCCTACCTCCAACTGATGCAGAAGCAAATAATTGTTTGGTAGAAATTAAGCATCCTTTCCCTTAAAATACACTTAGAAAGTTTTACCCGAGGAGTTCTACCAAAACAACAACAAAAAAATGTTTTTGAGCATGGTCCTGAATATTAACATTCTCAAGATAAATGAGGTCTCTCACTCTCCTCCTCTTTGTTTCCCATAGGAAAAGATTGTCAAACTACACACAACAGAAATACTCAGAGAAGTAAGCAATATTATTAGGAGGTCCCAAAGAGTGACTTTAAATTCAAGGTTCCAGCTTCTCTGTTGGACAATGTGATGAATAAAGATATTTAAAAATGTATCTATATTTCCCCAGTTAACACTCATATTTGACTATTTTAAATGACCCTGATATATTGCCAGTGTTATGATAGCTTTAACCGGCATTGAATAAATGGTACTTACAAGACGAATTTAGACTTGCCTTAACCCTCTCTGAAATAAATGTACAGACCATAAAAGAGAGTCCTATTAATAACTGACCTTTTGCATTTAGCAGTAATAATAAGTGAATAAAATAGCTGATTTAACCTTAAGGTTCATAAAATTATAAAGCTGAATATAGAGATTAAAATGAATGACATTATCATCATTTGTTTAATACCTGAAATGTTTGCTTTACTACCTAAGCTCTAAACTCTACCAACAGCCACATCTCTATTTGGTCATATTCTTTGCCACTACTATTTATTAAAAGTGCTACAACTGATTTTTAGATGACTAGCTAGAAAATCACTAGTACTATTCACTTGAAATGTATTGTGATACCAAAGCACTCAGGACAAAAACAAAAGGAGAGTTATTACCTGATTCTAAATGTCTGTAAATGAAATGGAATTCAGTGAAAGGAGGGAAAGGAAAGGGATTTTTCCCTCCAGCTCCATTGGTGAGACAGTGAGATTGTTAAAGGATAATTTTTTTTAAAGGTAAAATCATGACTCTCATACAGATATAAGATGAACACACGACAATGATTTTATTTAACTCATTATAGAGAGCTAGGCATGTTTTACAACCAGCTCAAAGGAAAATCCAAAGAGAGGGACATATATAAACCAGAAATACTGACACAAATTTACAAATGGATGCAATACTGGCTTTTCCACAGGAGAGCTGGATTTGTCCCTCCACTGGACCAAATTATTTGCTTTTCTATGAAAAGAAATTATTTATTTTGCTATCTAAAATGTAAAGAGTTGTAAAATAGCTCAAAATCAATGAAAAGCCATATTCTCCATTGAATCAGAATCAGATAACTGGGAAGGTTGTGCTATAAAAATGCATAGTATTTGTAGAAGCACAATATTTTCCCTAGAATATATGGATCCTTTTCTTAAATCCAAGCACAAAATCAGCTTATCCAAGAGGATAAGGCAGTAGAAATTATGGAATGTTAAGTTGAAAACTGCATTGAGATATAGTTTATACTATTGTTTCTAACTATATTAGAAAATATCAGAGTCAATGATAGAAGGGCAATTAAATACCCTGCTGCATGATCTCCATTTAAATGAGATCTGCTTCTGATTGAAAGAAATTTGCAGGATTGGGTGAGAGGAGGTAAAAATACATCCCATCCTAATAAAAGGATAATATCAGGAAACCTACATGGAGAAGATATGACATTACTTTCATGATATATGAACATTATGGTACTGCAGCTCTGTTATGATTCTCTTTAATGGATTTTCAATCCCACTACTTTAGATTCTAGCTACTGAGTGATAGCAGCTTGCAAAACACCAGCATGGCTTTTACATAGGAGAATCGCATAACCCTGAATGCTATAAATTGAAAAGGTTTGGCTTTTTCACTCTATGTTTAAAGTATAACATGTTAGAAAATCCTTCTCAAAGAGGAAAAAGTCACTCTGTTGTGAGTAAACAAAGAATGTCTGAAATATAATTATCTTAAATAAATAAGGATGAGAGGAAATGGATGATTGAGCAATATAACTTTTATAACTGACTTTGCTGAGTTTTTGAATAACCAGTAAGCACTCACACACATAATATAATAAATGAATGAATGAATGAATGAGTGAGATACCCCTGTGCTCTGGCAGCTCACAATCAAGTTGAGGCGAGACACATGAATAAAAAGTAATTAGTAATAAGAAAGGAAGCAAGACCAACACTCTATGGGAGACATGCTGATCACTATCTAGTACCATTAATTATGATGTTCTCACTTAATGGTTATCTGCAAGGGTCAGTCCAGGACCCAACAGGGTCATTTTTCATTGGTGATACATTTTACACATACAAGAACAGAAAGAGAACATAAGTAAGAAGCAGTTTCAAAAAATCAGAATTTGGAATATTCAAAAAATCTCCTGCCTATGTCTAGGGTATCATAAACAGAGTCTATTTTTATGAGAACACATACTTTTAAACTTATTTGGGGGGACTTCCCTGGTGGCACAGTGGTTAAGAATCTGCCTACCAGTGCAGGGGACACGGGTTCAAGCCCTGGTCCGGGAAGATCCCACATGCCTCAGAGCAACTAAGCCTGTGCACCACAACTACTGAGCCTGAGCTCTAGAGCCCACGAGTCACAACTACTGAGCCCACGTGCCACAACTACTGAGCCCACGTGCCACAACTACTGAAGCCCGCAGGCCTAGAGCCCGTGCTCTGCAACAAGAGAAGCCACCACAATGAGAAGCCTGTGCACTGCAACGAAGAGTAGCCCCCGCTCGCCACAACTAGAGAAAGCCTGCACAGAGCAACAAAGACCCAACGCAGCCAAAAATAAATTAATTTAAAAAATAAACTTATTTGGGAGAACAAAAGAAACATGGTCATATTTACAACAAGATACTTCTATCTGTACTACCTGAAATGGCTATAGAGTTTGCCTTCAAAAAGCAACTTTGATTCCTTACCTGGCCAATTGCTTCTCTTTTCTCTTCTCTTGAAGAGAAATCAAATTACTTCCCAAAGCTCAACATAGCTAGTCATTTGTGAATCTGAATCCTGGGCCTATGTTCATATTCTGCCTCACATAAAGCACTAATGTGCTTCAAGAAAAAAAAATAGAGGATGTGTGACTTTTTGGTGTATAATATGGCTTTGGGGTTAGTCTTTAAAAAGCTTTCACAGCAAGATCAGAGGTATTCATGAAAGTTTTAAGGAACTGACCGGCCCATGTCACTTGTAACAGGTACAGAGACAGGAACTGAACCAATGGTCCATGAAAGTAAGATGAAAGTTCTCTGAAGTTTTCATGGGTTTCTCTCACCTAGCTCCTAGGGACAAGAGCTGATTACTTAATTTTCAGGAATTTTATGAGCCAGTTGTTGAACTGAGCCATTATTAAATTTTTAATTATATAAACTTACCATCAAGTTAATTTTGTTAAAATCGAAGGTAATAAATACTCAAAACTCAGCACTTTGTAATTAGATTACTACATCTTACCAATATCTATGCTCTCGTGATTCATTACTTCTATTGTGTCTGTATGGTAGAAATACTATAAAATCATGTCCCCCACACACAAATAATGTCCCACTTCTTAACTGCATGTTCAATAATGTCATGTTGATACCTTGATATCAGCCTTGATGGTAGTATTTACAGCATGAAAATCATCAAATAAATAACTCAAAGCTTGAGTTATCATTTTGTTTATTGTCTTTGACTAAGAAAGTAATGGAAAGATGCAAGTTAAAGTTTAAAATGTGTTGTATATGTAGCTGCATTGTGCAGAGCACAAAAAATTGAGGATGTGTTATGGTATTCAAAAATTTTGATTATATTATTATTATTATATTATATTATTATATAATATTATTATATTATATTATATTATTTTGATTATATTTAGCAAAGTCCCTTGCTTCACTGATGAATGAGTAAATTTCTGGCATACATCTTTGTTGTTTCATTTTCATCTTATTCATTAATGTAAATGAAAATATCAATCAACATTTATGTTGCAACTACATTCATTTATCAATTGCAACCACAGTTTGGCTATGGATACATGAGTTTAGCAAAAACCGATGAAAGCTTTCTGGAAGAATCAATTGGCAATGTGGAATTTACAATGAAAACTTTCAGATATTTTATTATTATTTATGAATTGAGTGCTATACATACTTTATATTAGTAAAATTAATAAAATTGGTAATGAGCTTATATATATATATATATGCTGCTGTTCATTTGTAGAGCCTGCACTCAGTTCATCCTCAAGGAATCTGTCTCTGGATCAGACAATTGTCCTTGGATGGGCATCATTCAAAAGAGTTTAAGAGTATGCACATAAATATCTGTTCTGGATTCTGATACTCTAGTTCCATGAAACCTGAGAAGTAAGGCAGCAACAGGCTAAAAACCTGGCCATCTCTGTTTTACTTGGCTGCCTTCTCCCTTTTTAGACCTACTTCATTCCACTTGGTGGAAAAAAGTGGGCCTGAGAACTACTGCAACTGCTGCTCCTAGCTGCCTCTGACCCTTCCCATTGAAGCAGGAAGATCTGAGACTAAGGGGTGGGTGCCAGGGAAAGGAAGTAGATGAGGTTGCATAACCTGCATTGATAAGAGACTTCCAAGCCTTCTCTTGGTATAGGCAGATTGTTTCTCTGTGTGCAATAAAGTTCTACATTGTGTTTTGGAGCCAAGGCTACAGCATAATGAAAAACGCTTTCTCCATCATTTTACTCTGGCAATATATATCCCCTTTGGAAACTTGGAGTACCTCAATTAGATTTTTTTTTTAGTCTCACCCTCTTTCACCATAACAGTTCTCACAAATCATAGAAACAAGAAATCTTTTCGATTATAAGTGTGCCCATCTCCCTACCCTGAACTCAGTCTTCAGTAACATTTGAACTAGAAAACAAAGTCTGTTTGACTCCAGATCTAAATTATCATAATATGGTTCCTTGAGACACCAAGAATGATAAATAAAGAACCATGAAAATTTCAGAGGTGGAAAAAGGAATTGCCAAAATCTCTATTAGCTCTGTAGTTTGTCATGGTGCTAAACAAAAACAAAGTCAAGGTGCAAATTGTTCTTCAACAAGGCAAAAAACCACAGATTCTTTTTCAAGACAGAAAATTAAACAAAGCAAAAACTAACCATACTGGGAGAATTTTGACAGTTGTCATCAGTACTTCCTATTGTTAGGAAGAACAACTGTGTCCTTGATGGTCCAGAAAGTATCAGTGCCATAAAATCTACAAATGGGAGGAGAAGAAGTTTCAAGACATGAAGCACAGTAGCCAGGAGCTGCTTTGGACATTTTTGCTTTATGGATGAGTGGATGTAAGAAATCCAGAAAGATAGATTTCACAAGAAAATCACATGACTATTTCTGAAAACATATGTGATGCTCTTACTCTGGCTTTTATTTCCCCACTTTTGATGAGCAAGTTTTATAAGCAATGCTTTATCTTCCTTTTAGCCCTACTATAACAGAAGCAACTACAAGCATGATTATAAACAGCAACTAAAAATCTCATCAGAGTAAACATTAGAAAAAAGAGGATAATGTGGCAGACTAGAGAACTCTAAATGCTGCAGCTCTCAATTTTATACAGTTGTTGTATGTAGAAGTACAGGGCCAGTGTTGCCAGAGCTTTCATTATTTTAGAGCCAGAAATACAGTTATTATTAGAAATACCTGAACTTTAAGTATTGAGAATTGCCAATAATTTAGAAAAAAAACAAACACAAATAAAAACTTTGTAGACCATAAACTTGTAGCCTAAACAAAACCTACCTGAAGGTCAGTTTTGAGACATCAATTCGCAGCTGCTATTAGAAATTCATAAGGTATTCAAAAGGCCATGAAACTTATCATCTCGTTTTACTACAAAAACTAAACACAAACTATTTATGAGGACATACAATGCTATGAATTAAGGATGATCGAAAGGAGTGAGCTCTTCACTACATAGAATCACCTTTCCGACTTCCAAGTCAAATATGTTAATGATTTTCTACTGTTCCAAAGTGCCTGATGGCTTGATTACTACAGCTCAAATCAGGCAAAGCAGTGATTCAATTACCTGATAATGCAAGATGAGCTGGACATTCACAAAGATTTCATGCACTCCATGGACATTTTAATTACAAATTTGATAGATTCATTCATTGACACACCAGATAAAGGTATTCACACTTACCAGGCAAAACCATGGAGTTATGTAAATTCATCATGTGATATTTCAGTGTTTGTAAATGCCTTTCATTATGAAATGAGTTTTTATTCTGATGGCCTAAAACAAAGAACTCTCTTATTTAATCGATCATTAGTATATAAGAAATGTTCAAATTAATTATAACCAACTACTTAACCATGAAAGACAAGACTGAAATTTGTCTTCTTAAATAAAGTAAATCTTTGCATTTAGTACAAACAAACAAGCAAATCATTAACTAAATAATAAAGATAGATAAGGGTCTGTCCATCATCTTCTTCATTTTTACCACTGGCAGCCAGCTCTTGATACGGAGCAGAACCCTGTGGGGCTCCTGGGCACAAGAGCCTTCCTGTGTCCCCCATTTCTTTGATTACAGGAAATAGGCTTCATTCAGCCTCCATCACCTTCCCTGAATTCCAACAGGCAAGTTCAAACAGTTGTTAATTAGGGAAGGGAGAAAATGCAAGACAAGGGAGGAACAGTCAAGAGAAACAACAGTGCAGCCTTGGGGCAAGGTCCTGGCTCTGCATCAAGGGATACACACAACAATATCTTTGAGTTGTTTTGCAGATACTGAAACCCCCACCAGGTGGGAGAAGTTAATGGTTAACAAAGGTTTGCTGCCCACAAGCATGTAGACCCCAGACCAGTTGGAACCAGAAGGTTGATGCTGCTGACGCCCTCTTGCCTCACCACCAAGCAATTAGAAGAATGTCCACGAGCTGATCACACCCTCTTTGAACCAGTACTATAAAAACTCTCAC
This sequence comes from Monodon monoceros, assembly GCF_005190385.1. NCBI lineage: Eukaryota > Metazoa > Chordata > Mammalia > Artiodactyla > Monodontidae > Monodon > Monodon monoceros. Next base: position 41,949,621 of record NW_021703781.1, read on the forward strand.
CAAGCCCTCCAGGTTGGGACACATAATTTTGAGGGCACTAGCCTGCTGTGGCCTCCTTTGCCTGGCAAAACAATAAAGCTTTCTTTTCTGTTTCACCCAAAGCTCTGTCTCCGATATTTAATTTGGTGTCAGGGTACAGAGGCCAGATTCAGCTTTACTCTCTAATGATTTTAAACTTTCAGTAACTATATTACCAATAAAAACAGCTCTTCCTGATAAACTTAGAAGCCAGTTTTCAAAAGTAACACATTGCCACTTCTATACTACCCAGTGAGCCTTTTTGTACTGTTCTCCTTCAATGAGAATAAGAAACACAAATGCAGAACAGTGTTTCCTGTACTGTGAGGAGAATATTATTCAACACTAATGGCAAATATATTCACGTTGCCAACAGGTCTATCTCCAAGCTAAAGCTATAAATGTCTGGCTAACTTCCAATGAAATATTTATAACAGTTTCCCCCTGAGAAATAATTGCAATCTCCATAAATGCCTGCAATAAGAAAATGTAGTTTGAGAATTATGTTTCTTTACAGCTCAGCAGAAGTTTAGAATCAGAATATCAGTGAACAAGGAGTTTTGGTCACACCAACCCTATAGCCTGCACAGTAGTAATCTGAAAAACTTAAAGATCCAGGCTGCTATAAAAATTTGAATATCTTTCTTAGTGAAGCTTTCCTGTAGATTTTATGCTTTTATTGTTTCTGAAATCTAGCCATCATATGTGAACTAGATCAAGATCACCATAAATTTTGGAAGGCTGAGCAAGTGTTTTCTAAGGCATATGCATTTATGACATTGATTAAACATAGAATACACAATGTCACCAGCATAAATCCTTATTTCTTGAATTCAGTGTTTACTCTCCTTGGGGTGGTAATAACTGATGTGTTATTAAACACATCAAGAGAGGCAGATTCTGGTAAAATTTAATTTAAAATTCCCAAAAAACAGAGGTGTGTTTAGCTAGTTCAGAGTTAACACACGTTTTCCCCAAAGTGGAAAATGCTGTTTCTCTGGATATTTTTCAATACCTGAGGCTAGCTAGGGCTACCTTGTCAACACATGTACTTAAAACGTAAAAACTAAGTGAATCAGAGGAGCGTTTGGTACTTCATGTTATCAAATTACAGGTTCAGTTGATTTTTTTTTAACTGAAGTTGATTTCGGGCGCATGCAGCAGTAAGCGGCAGCTTGCAGCAATCAACAGCAAGCAGTAGCTGGAAGCAAGATTTTAGTTCCCATACTGGGAGTCCTAACCACTGGACCACAGGGGCCAGCGGCTAGGGCCTGGATCCCTAGTTCTTGCCTGCCTTGTCAGGAAAGAATTCAGGTGAGGAGGCAGAAGGTACAGAGAAAAGTAAAAAGTTTATTGGAAAAGCAAAGGACATGTGGAAAGACGCATGGGCAAACTCAGAGAGAGAGAGTTGCACCTTCGGGAATTTTAAATTCTTTATAAAGGGGCAGTTTTCCGCGTCTTTGTCTTCCTTCTGGCCAGTCATCTTGCTTTGTCCCCCCTGGCTAATTTGTCTCATGACCCTCCCCTTAGGTGCGCACGCACCTCTCAGCCAAGACAGATCTCAACACAAAGGATTCTGGGGGAAGCAAGACTCATTATGGCCTGGCGTTGTCCCCTGACTTTTGACCCCCGAGGAGCCTTTCTATGCAGGTGCAGTGTCTCCCTGGACCCAAAGATGGGAAATACGTGACCTCTTGATCTTTACTCAAACAGGGTTTAGCCCCTCTCTGTCCCTGCCATGACTGTTATCGTAAGGTGTCCACCGGAGACAAAGCCTGGCTGTTTACCCTGTTTCTGTCATTGCTTCCATTTCAGAGAGCAAACAGGAGACTGAGTGTAAATGGCTGATCTGGAGCCCACTTATCTCCTGTCTCAGGAAATGCAAACAGGAGGCTAGTTGTAAGTGGCCTGAAGCCCACTTTTTTCTGCCTCATGAAATGTAAACGGGAGGCCAGTTGTAAATGTCTAACCTGGGGCCCATCTATCTCCTGCCTCAAAGTGACTAGTTGTTAAACACAATTTACTTAAATTGACTGGCAATTTAAACTGTACCAACATAACACAAAAATAGTTCAACTCGAAGGGAAGAGTAAAATCAAGAAGATTGGTTACACACTTATGGGTGATTGACAGAACTTTTCACTTTTTAACCTTCCGTTGCAGTGTCTTAGAGACACAGGCCAAGCAGCAACCCCATAAAACCCCAAGAGTTGTCCTCAGAGAAAAGTGAATGTTCAGGATGAGAAAACAGAAGTTTTCCTCTAAGGCTGCCCAGGAGTTAAACATACCATTGAGAATATTTCATTCAGCTTCTCTATTCCTGCCCTCAGGAGAATTATTTCCTTATTATTGAGCCCTGCATACTAAGCAGAGAGCCTAGCCAGGTGAAATCTGAGGATGCTCAAGTCCCTTATATAAAGTGGCACAGTATTTGCACATAACCTATTCATATCCTCCCATATAGTTTAAATCATCTCTAGATTACTTATAATAAGTGATATTTACATAGTTATAGTTACCTGCATGGGGCAAATTCAAGTTTTGCTTTTTGGAAATTTCTGGAGGTTTTGCTTTGTTTTGTTTTGTTTTTATCTGTGGTTGGTTGAATCAGCAGATGCAGACCTGGGGATACCAGAGGGCTGGGTGTACTCCATTACTGAAATGAATATGTAGGCCTCATAAAAAGCATCCCTGGCCAAGCCACTGATATTGTAAAAACAAATTCCCTGTAGATGGCAAAGTACATGTCTCTTTCAGTCAGAACATCCTGTGTGGGTTTAATGTGTATGGGTTACTAATTAAGAGAGCTCATCCTTGTCAGAATAAAAGTGATCTCCTAGACAGCTGAGCAAATCTTAACAAGAGCACTTCTGGACTTCCCTGGTGGTGCAGTGGTTAAGAATCCGCCTGCCAATGCAGGGGAACACGGGTCCTAGCCCTGGTCCTGGAAGATCCCACATGCCATGGAGCAATTAAGCCTGTGCACCACAACTACTGAGCCTGTGCTCTGGAGCCCGCGAGCCACAACTACTGAAGCCTACGTCTAGAGCCTGTGCTCCGCAACAAGAGAAGCTACAGCATACACATATATATAGAATCTAAGATAAAAAATAAAAAGGTCATGAAGTACCTAGGGGTAAGACGGGAATAAAGACACAGACCTACTAGAGTATGGACTTGAGAATATGGGGAGGGGGAAGGGTAAGCTGTGACAAAGTGAGAGAGTGGCATGGACCTTGGAGAGCAATTATACTCCAATAAAGATGTTAAAAAAAAAAAGAGAGAAGCCACAGCAATGAGAAGCCCACGCACCACAACCAAGAGTAGCCTCCGCTCCCCACAACTAGAGAAAGCCCTTGCACAGCAACGAAGACCCAATGCAGCCAAAAATAAATAAATAAATAAAAGAGCACTTCTGCCACCTAGCGTCCAAAGACTGCAAAAATATTCTCAGCATTTGGAGAGAAGCAGCTCTTCTATCAGGCTTAATTTTTTTTTTTTTACTTTTTTATTGGAGTATAATTGCTTTACAATGGTGTGTTAGTTTCTGCTTTATAACAAAGTGAATCAGTTATACGTATACATATATCCCCTTATCTCCTCCCTCTTGCGTCTTCCTCCCACCCTCCCTATCACACCCCTCTAAGTGGTCACAAAGCACGGAGTTGATCTCCCTGTGCTATGCGACTGCTTCCCACTAGCTATCTATTTTACATTTGGTAGTGTACATATGACCATGCCACTCTCTCACTTTGTCCCAGGTTACCGTCCCCCTCCCTGTGTCCTCAAGCCCTTTCTCTAGTAGGTCTGCGTCTTTTTTTTTTTTTGCGGTACGCGTGCCTCTCACTGTTGTGGCCTCTCCCGTTGCGGAGCACAGACTCCGGACGCGCAGGCTCAGCGGCCATGGCTCACGGGCCCAGCTGCTCCACGGCATGTGGGATCTTCCCAGACCGGGGCACGAACCTGTGTCCCCTGCATCAGCAGGCGGACTCTCAACCACTGCACCACCAGGGAAGCCCACATGACTCTTTTTGAATTATGGTTTTCTCAGGGTCTATGCCCAGTAGTGGGATTGCTGGGTCGTATGGGAGTTCTATTTTTAGTTTTTCTAAGGAACCTCCACACTGTTCTCCATAATGGCTGTATCAATTTACATTGCCACCAACAGTATATGAGGGTTCTGTTTTCTCCACACCCCCTCCAGCATGTATTGTTTGTAGATTTTTTGAGGATGGCCATTCTAACCGGTATGCGATGATATTTCATTGTAGTTTTGATTTGTATTTCTCTAATAATTAATGATGTTGAACATTCTTTCATGTGTTTGTTGGCAATCTGTATATCTTCTTTGGAGAAATGTCTATTTAGGTCTTCTGCCAATTTTTGGATTGGGTTGTTTGTTTTCTTGATATTAAGCTGCATGAGCTGCTTGTAAATTTTGGAGATTAATCCTTTGTCAGTTGCTTCATTTGCAAATATTTTCTCCCATTCTGAGGTTTGTCTTTTCGTCTTGCTTATGGTTTCCTGTGCTGTGCAAAAGCTTTAAAGTTTCATTAGGCCTCATTTGTTTATTTTTGATTTTATTTCCATTTCTCTAGGAGGTGGGTCAAAAAGTATCTTGCTGTGATTTATGTCATAGAGTGTTCTGCCTATGTTTTCCTCTAAGAGTGTGAGAGTGTCTGGCCTTACATTTAGGTCTTTAATCCATTTTGAGTTTGTTTTTGTGTATGGTGTTAGGGAGTTTTCTAATATCATTCTTTTATATGTAGCTGTCCAGTTTTCCCAGCACCACTTATTGAAGAGGCTTTTTCTCCATTGTACATTCTTGCCTCCTTTATCAAAGATAAGGTGACCATATGTGCATGGGTTTATCTCCAGGCTTTCTATCCTGTTCCATTGATCTACATTTCTGATTTTGTGCAAGTACCATACTGTCTTGATTACTGTAGCTTTATAGTATAGTCTGAAGTCTGGGAGCCTGATTCCTCCAGCTCCGTTTTTCTTTCTCAAGATTGCTTTGGCTATTCGGGGTCTTTTGTGTTTCCATACAAATTGTGAAAATTTTTGTTCTAATTCTGTGAAAAATGCCAGTGGTAGTTTCATAAGGATTGCATTGAATCTGTAGATTGCTTTGGGTAGTATACTTATTTTCACAATGATGATTCTTCCAATCCAAGAACATGGTATATCTCTCCATCTATTTGTATCATCTTTAATTTCTTTCATCAGTGTCTTATAATTTTCTGTATACAGGTCTTTTGTCTCCTTAGGTAGGCTTATTCCTAGGTATTTCATTCTTTTTGTTGCAATAGTTAATGGGGGTGTTTTCTTTATTTCACTTTCAGATTTTTCATCATTAGTGTATAGGAATGCCAGAGATTTCTGTGCATTAATTTTGTGTCCTGCAACTTTACCAAATTCATTGATGAGCTCTAGTAGTTTTCTGATAGCATCTTTAGGATTCTCTATGTATAGTATCATGTCACTTGCAAACAGTGGCAGCTTTACTTCTTCTTTTCTGATTTGGATTCCTTTTATTTCTTCTTCTTCTCTGACTGCTGTGGCTAAAACTTCCAAAACTATGTTGAATGATAGTGGTGAGAGTGGACAACCTTGTCTTGTACCTGATCTTAATGGAAATGGTTTCAGTTTTTCACCATTGAGGACGATGTTGGCTGTGGGTTTGTCATATATGGCCTTTATTATGTTGAGGTAAGTTCCCTCTGTGCCTACTTTCTGGAGGGTTTTTGTCATAAATCGGTGTTGAATTTTGTCGAAAGCTTTCTTTGCATCTATTGAGATGATCATATGGTTTTTCTCCTTCAGTTTGTTAATATGGTGTAACACATTGATTGATTTGCGTATATTGAACAATCCTTGCATTCCTGGGATAAACCCCACTTGATCATGGCGTATGATCCTTTTAATGTGCTGTTGGATTCTGTTTGCTAGTAATTTGTTGAGAATTTTTGCATCTATGTTCATCAGTGATATTGGTCTGTAGTTTTCTTTTACTTTTTCGTTTGTTTGTTTTTTTGTGGTACGCGGGCCTCTCACTGTTGTGGCCTCTCCCGTTGCAGAGCACAGGCTCCGGATGCGCAGGATCAGCGGCCATGGCTCCCGGGTCCAGCCACTCCGCGGCATGTGGGATCCTCCCAGACCGGGGCACGAACCCGTGTCCCTTGCATCGGCAGGCGGACTCTCAACCACTGCGCCACCAGGGAAGCCCCTGTAGTTTTCTTTTTTTGTGACATCTTTGTATGGTTTTGGTTTCAGGGTGATGGTGGCCTCACAGAATGAGTTTGGGAGTGTTCCTCCCTCTGCTATATTTTGGAAGAGTTTGAGAAGGATAGGTGTTATCTCTTCTCTAAATGTTTGATAATATTTGCCTGTGAAGCCATCTGGTCCTGGGCTATTGTTTGTTGGAAGATTTTTAA
>NW_021703781.1:42602912-42617043 GCF_005190385.1 Monodon monoceros
GTGTGTGTGTGTGTGTGTGTGTGTGTGTGTGTGTGTGTGTGTGTGTGGTGGGGAGAGGGGGCATGCAGTCTTGTTTAAAGTAAAGATTACTTAACTCTTATTCCTGAGGTTTTGATTGAATGGGTTTTGGAAATCTGCATTTCAAAAGATTAATGTGGGTGATTTAGATGCAAATGTTCTACAGACCAACCTTTGACAAACACTGATACACTGTTTCATTTCTGAGCCTCAGTTTTCTTATCTGCACAATGAGACAACTCAACAAAATTACTTCTGTCAGTCCTCCTGGCTGACAAAAAAAAGTCAATGATTAATTTAACTATAAGTTAAGCTCATTAATTCAAATTAGATATAGGGATACATATAACTGTACATTTGCCATTTGGGTAACAAAAAAGATTATAAACTCAAAATGGCAGATTTACGTAAGCCATGGAGAAATTTGGGTGGGTTTTGAAATGTTCTTAAAAAATATGTTACTGAAATGCAGTAAAAGACACAAAAAACAGGTCACCTATGGAATAAATCACATTCTGCTTATATGATAAATATGAGGAAAAATCTATCTCCTATAGTTCATATATGTGAAAAAACAAGCAGCTCAAAGAGCAAGAATAAAAGTTCTCCTTTAAAGTTGTAGTTTCCAGTTTTTCTTTATATATATAATGAACCATTCTAAATATGCACCGACACCAGTCATGGACATTTGCATCTTTAATTCTAAAAAAGAAAATTCAAGGTAGAAAAAGTTATATATACAGATATAGCTTCTCTAACCTTGACCTGTATACATAGTCTTTTCACCTACACCATAAAGTACTTTATGATCCACAATGCTGTGGAAGGGAACTAGCTATGGAGCTTAAAGGTAATATTTAGTCTATTTGAACCCATTACCCCACCATCTTGCCTGAAAAATGGGAGGGATATCTCATATGGATGTACTTGTGCTCTATGTGTGAATTAAATGAGAACATCAATGAAAAGCATCCTCTTAATTCTGAGTGCCCCCCAAAGTTGGTTCTTTTTTCCTTATTTTCCCCTTTGTTCCATTTCTCTCACTTCCTACTTCAGAAATTCCATGCATTTGATTGTAATTATCCCAAATCTCTACCATTGCTCTTGTTGACATAAAATGCTATTTAGAACTTTAACTACTTTTAGTTCCAGGTAAATAAAAGAGAAGGTGTTTATTTGTATAATCCTTTTACCTTTCTATATGTTAATTTTTCTATAAAATATATGCATGGTATTGTAATTTTAAGATTTGGAACTATTTTTAAAATTATATATATATACATAATTTTTTAAATTAAGAATCAAAATAGAAATTAGATATTTTAAATGGGACACATAAAATTGATCTTTAATACCAAAATCTTCAATAAACAATATCAATGTGCTCAACCAACATGTTTAACCAAAAATAATTCAAAAACAAAATAAAATGTTTTAGTACAGATTCAACAGGTTTTATAAACAAAGCGATGTTTGTTGTAAAGAAACATGGAAATCAGAGATTTGTGGGGCAGACCCAGCTGGAGAATAGGGTTGTCAGGTGAGCATTTTCCTACCTGTGTAATAGATTATAAAAATGAGGAGTTTCCAAATCAAAGCATCTCCCTTTTCAAACAATGTTCTACACACATTGCTCAAAAATTGCCCTGTTATTCCAAAAAAAAAAAACAAAACACAAATGTTCCCTAATGCAGAAAAACACTTTTAGGAGCTGTATCTGATAGTTTGGGGCATGTACAGGGAAAGAATATTTTTCTGAGCTTGATGTTTGCCTGCATTCCTTTAGTCATTACTTAAATTCAGGGTGGTTCAGACCTATGACTCCCCTGAGTCTGGTTTGACAACTGAACCTTTTGTGCAACACAGGAATGAATTAGAATCTCTCTCACCATGTGTCCACTCCCGTCCCCCAAAACATCTCTGGTGAATCTTATGTTCGTGATTCTCTTTCTGGTACTTCTACTTTAATGAGTGTGTGTACGTGCACTCACATGCACCTCATTCCATGCATAAATACCATATATTTTCCTGGTTTTAAACTTTATATAAATAATATCACACCACACGTATCCTTCAACTTGTTTCTTTTGATCAGCATTGTATTTGAGATTTATCCAGTTCATCCATGTTAATATATGTAGCTGTAGTTCATTTCCTGTTTGTATAATATGCCATTATATGAATATTATATAGTTCATTGATTCTTCTCTATATGTAAATGTGGGCTTCCTCCAGGTTTATTGTTGTTATATACTAGTCTGTTGCACTATTAACATTACTTATGAACATTTTTGCATGTTTTGTGGTGTCCATGGGTGTTTCACTCGGATCAAAACTTACAAATAAAAACCAAGGTTATAAAGTATACGCATCTTCAATTTTACTAGGTATTGACTCAGTCTTGGTACAAAGATGTCACACCAAGTTATATTTCTACCATCGGTGGATGAAAGTTCATATTATACTATATTGTCATCAACACTTGATATTGTCAGACTTTGATTTTTTGCCCCAAAAAGGTCAATATTATATGGCATTTCTCTGATTATTAATAAAAGTAGGGTATTTTTCATATTATTTTATGGGCAAGTTGTATTTCTTTTTTGTGATTTTTTTGCCTATTTTTCTATTGAATTAATTTTTTTTATTGATTCATAAGACGGTAGTTTAGCTTTTGACTGTATTTATGATGTCTTGCCAAAGCTTTTAATTTCGATGTAATCATATGTAACCACATTATCGCTTATTGTTTGTACTTTAAAATTCTCATTTAATAAAATTTTTCCTATCCCAACATGACAGAAGTATTCTCCTAATTGTCTTTTGATTTTTTTTCTAATTTTTTCTTTTGCATTTAGGTCTGGAATTGACCTTATTTGTACAGTGTGAGGTCAGGATCCAATTTCATATATCTCCCTATGGATAACTAATTGTTTTGGAATATGTATTGCCCATGCTCTCCTAACTCCAGTTCCCATAGATCTTGGACCTTTATTTGAGCTCACTATTCTCTTATTCTGATATATTTATCTAGTTCTTAGTAGAATTAAGACATTTTCTTCTTTACCTTATAATAAATCTTTATATCTACTGAAGTAATTCTCACCAATATATTCTTCTTCCTTTCAAATGTTTTAGCCATTTTTGTCTTTTGCTCTTCATTCTAGTGTCCTTTTTTATCATTTAAAAATTTCTTATACAATTTTTAAAGGTTACTTTCCATTTACAGTTATTACAAAATACTGGCTATATTCCCTGTGTTGTACAATACATCCTTCAGTCTATCTTACACCCAATGGTTTGTACCTCCCACTCCCCCTCCCCTACATTGCCCACCCCCGACTTGTAACTACTAGCTTGTTCTCTATATCTGTGAGTCTGCTTCTTTTTTGTTACATTCACTAGCTTGTTGTATTTTTTAGATTCCACATATGATATCATACAGTATTTATCTTTCTCTGTCTGACTTATGGCAAAATTTCATTCTTTTTTATGGCTGAGTAGTATTCCATTGTGTGTGTGTGTGTACATAAATATATATATACACACACAATACATCTTCTTTATCCATTCATCTGTTGATGAACGCTTAGGTTGTTTACATGTCTCGGCAATTATAAGTAATTCTGCTATGAACATTGGGGTGCATATATCTTTGTGAATTAAAGTTTTGGTTTTTTTTGGATATATACCCAGGAGTAGAATTGCTTTCATATGGTAGTTCTATTTTTAGTTTTTTGAACCTCGATACTGTTTTCCACAGTGGTTGCACCAATTTACACTCCAACCAACAGTGTGCAAGGGTTCCCTTTTCTCCTTGCGAGCATTTGTTATTTGTAGACATGTTGATAATAGCCATTCTGACAGGATGTGGCTACTGAGAAGCTGAATATTTTGTTTTATTTAATTTAGTTAATTTTAATTTAGTGACTTGAGACTAATGGCTACCATGTTAGGTTGTGAAGATATAGAATAGTTCCATCAACAGAGGAAAAAGTACTGAACAATGCTGATCCAGCTAAGCTTATATTAATTTTAATAATTTATCTGTCTACATAAAAAGCTCAAACTAAAATCATACCACCTGTAAATAATTACTGTTTATTTCTTCATTTCCAAACATTATATCTTTTTCTTGACTGACTGCAATGGTTGGGGTGTTTGGTTACACAGTGAACAGAAGTGGGGATAATGTGCATGTTCGTTCTTGAAATGAAATGATTCATGTTTCACTCTGATATTTATATATATATATATATATATATATATATATAATGTCACACACAAACAAAATTTCCATAAGAGCGTACTTCCCATATTCAGCAACACTGAATATTGTGTTAAGCCCATTTGTTTAACCAACATGCTTAACCCCTTGTGACTTCTAAGCAAAGCCATGTGGTTTTAAGTGGAATTTAATGAACAAGAATTTTTGAAATATTTTTTTCTAATGGTAGCATACAAGATAAGTTGAATAGAATCAGAAAATCAAAATGCCTTTGAATTATTATTGAAACTCTGAAATTTTGTTGACCAATCCTGTTCAATTATGGTTCCACTTATTTATGGAGACATTTTTTTTTTGATGCAACACAACTAGAGGGACATAGGCATAAAGTTTTATCAGAGATATTTTTCATGCTTAATTATGAATCCTTGAGTGCTTTATGGTTCACTGTTGGGGGGAACAAGTCAGGTTTCCAGGCAATTGGAATGGACTGATTAAAGTATAAAGAACTAACTCAGCTTCTACCTGAGGCAGAACTAGGTACTCTAGACATCACTGAAGCATTCTGCCCAAGTTTTAGAAAAATCAGTTTGTATAGGTTTAATGGGGAAAAAACAAATATTTCCAAGTTTATTTTATAATGCTTTTCTCTTTGTGTGAATGTGCTTTATAGAAAAATAAAAACTGTTTTACTCTTAAATAAATGAACTTGAACAAGGGGAAATCCATCTGTAGTTGTACAGCCCCTGTTGTGTGTCTCTGTCTCACATTTTCTAAGGAAAAGCCAGGTTGGTGGTAACAAAGAAAATATCTTTGTCAGAGTTATCCTTTATAAATTCTTAAATGTACATGAAAACAAGGTGACATCTGTACACCTAAAACAACACACATAATTTTAGAAAATTTCAATTCTACAACTTATTTGCCTGCTCACCTGAACCTACTCTCATTCTCTTATCATTTTCTATTCCTTCCTATTGGGACTTAAGTGTGTTCACCTTCTGCTTCTTAAAACTTAATATAGTAACTCCAATACATTAATATTAGAATTCATATAATTAACATACTAAATCAATCATATATTATTATATAATTAGTATAATTAAGAATCATGGCAGCTAAGTTGTATGACCTGAAAAAGAAGGTTAGGAAAAATCTATGCCTGGTTTAAAAAAAAAAAAATCTTGGATGTGTCAAAAAATTCCAATATATTCTTACTACTTCTCTCCCAGAATTCCTACAGTGGTCTGAAATACTGCCAAGGGAATCAGTTCCTCTGGTGTAATATCCATGCTATTTCTATGTATACATATTACAAAACTCATAAAATAGCACCACTAATGCTCCTGTGTTCAGCTGAAACTGGTTACAAACCACAACCTTTTAGGCAGTGCTGGAATTTGCAGTAGTTTGGTAGCCACAAAAGCCTGTCAGAAATTCATCTTAATCGATAAACATATCATTCCATGAGAGCAAAGAATTAGCAATAAAATATAAAAAAATAAATCTAGGATTGCCAGGGCAAAAAGCCCCCCTGTGACCAATCAAATAATTTACATCCATTAGGATTTTCAGTTTTCCCTGATTCTTCCGTCGATATTAAGAACAAAGCAATAAATGGTAAGCTCTAACAATTTATATATAAACCTCAAAATCTTAACATTTCTTATCCTCTAACATTGGAAAATACAAGGTGTAATTTTATCCATAACTGTGGTCAGATGTCATTTCATGTTGCTTTTTAGGAAGCCAGTCCCTTGACTTCTATTTCTATCCCAGGCTTTCTGATATCAGTCAAAAGAACAGGTATGAAAAAGTATAAATATTATTTTCTTCCCTTTAGTGGGATATGCCACCAGTGTAAACATTGACATATGCACATTTAAAATTCACAATTAGTCTAAAGAGAATTCTCTAAAATGTGATCCAACAAAATCTATAATCTTTCAACATATCCTGTTCACTGTGGCTCTGTTAATCTCCCTTGCCTATTTTACATGAGCCATAAAGTCAGTCATATTTGTTAAATTAGAAGAAATAAATTTACTTATTTTTTCAAAGTGATAATTATAAAAGTGAAAACTGCCATATAAATCCCCTTGTACCTGCATTTCCTTCCTAGTGTTTTACTTTACTTAGTACTTATAACTTCTTTTTAAGGATCACTTACTGTAAAGCAAAATAAGTTCAAATACATTGCACGTAGTGAAATGACACTTAAATGCAAAAATGATTAAGACTTTACTGTTGAAAGGAATTTAAGGTATTTTTAGCAATATAATATTAAAGTATTAATCTACATGTCTTCATTTTCCAATTCTCTCATTTTCATATTCGGGTTTTTTTAAATTATTATTTATAATATTAAACTTTTTAAAATTATGTAAGGAATAAATTATGATTTTTTATTTATGTCCCTGTCTACCCTATATTTACCCCTTCCCCTATACTTAACCACTTCTAATAATTTCTTAGTATCCATTAAATATTTATTTATGAAGATACAATGAAACATGAATATATTTACTTCCTGACTGGCCTCAGAGTGTTAAATAACTCGCCTAGGGAGTACTAAAACTAGGAAGTTTCATAGCTGGATTCAAACTTCGGCCATCTGATTTGAAAGTCCAGATATTTAATTATTACAATATTACTGCTCCTAATGACTGGATGGATTATTTTTTCTGTTAAAGATTTTTTAAGCAACCTTAGTCTCCTCTTTTTTAATTATTATGGAAAATTTTCCATTTATGCAGACATGCCAGTGGCATCTAGCATCATGATTATTATACTCTAGAACAAAGGCTGTTCGCTGGTCTTCAAAGTTATACTTTTTCTTTCTTCTTCCACATTTTCAGGAGATACATTCTCAAATATTTCTTTATCAGTTTCAGAAAAGAAAAAACCTCAAACAGCTCAACACCCTGCACACGTGCTCCTCCACGGGTAGCTGACGAACCCCAGGCTCCCCTTGTGCATCTCCCTCTCATGCTACCAGGGCTTACCTTTCCTTTGCTGATGATAAAGAAGGTGTCCCCTCTTGCACCTTGCCTGATGATATATTCCCCATTTTCATAGTGGGTCTAAAAAACAGAAACAGTAACAGAAAGAAACATTAAGAAGAAGTAATTTACTAAACAGCTCAACCTCTTCAAATATTAGCTCCTAAGGGATGGAATCACCCTCATGGTGGTGTACCCGAGCTTAGAATCCATCATTATTTAAAAATGAATAATAGTCAGTGAACACAATAATTACAAAGAAATCTATCCTCCTCACTTTAAAAACTATTTTGTTAGTGCCATTTTTCTGGGTGATTATATTCATATCTTTAAATTCATTCATTTTAATAGCTGGATGAAAATATTCTTTTCTCCCATCAACTGAGCATGAAATAAAACAGCAGAACTGATCATTAAACATGTCTTTCTGTATTATCTGCCATTCTCATTCGGTTTTAGTATTCCTGTAGTGACAGAAAAAAAAAAAAGGCTGAGAAAGTGCTATGGCATGTAGCATTTCTAAAGATCTTCATTTTGAAACTAAGTTGACTTTTGGTGTGGGTTAGATGGCACTAGTTCCTTTTTAAGGCACTGCTTCAGGCTTTAATGTCCTGCTTCAGCAATTTAGGTTTGGCCTTGTCAAACAGAATGTCTTTATTTTATGTACTGAATTCTGGTCCAGCATCTGTGAGCTCATAAACCACCAAACAAGGGGCAAAGTAAGGCAAAGTAAAGCAGGAAGATGATCACAGTCAGTGTGTCAGTATTCTGATTCGGGCACAGTGACTAGGTACATTCCCAGGGTAAAGGCTGCTCCTGCAATGAACAAAAGTAATTTCTATAAGGAGAGGTGGGAGAAAGTATATTGCTGGGTCAGGAGGTATAACAGAAAAATGAGAACTGTGCCATCTGGCCCTATCTTTCTCGGCAGTTTAGCAAGGAAGCCATGTTTTGGGAAAGAAAACATTACTCTGTACACTCCTTAGGAAACAGATTCCATGGTTTGCAAACAATACTCACCAGGCCAATGGCTGTGATTTGTCATTATACCTCAACACTCTTAATACTTTATTCACTCTTAAAATTACCTTTCATTAATATTTCATATTAAGAATAGCCATGATTTTCTGGGAATGTAAATTGATACAGCCACTATGGAGAACAGTATGGAGGTTCCTTAAAAAACTAAAAATAGAACTTCCATACGACCCAGCAATCCCACTACTGGGCATATACCCTGAGAAAACCATAATTCAAAAAGAGACATGTACCACAATGTTCACTGCAGCTCTATTTACAATAGCCAGGACATGGAAGCAACCTAAGTGTCCAACGACAGATGAATGGATAAAGATGATGTGGCACATATATACAATGGAATATTACTCAGCCATAAAAAGAAATGAATTGAGTTATTTGTAGTGAGGTGGATGGACCTAGAGTCTGTCATACAGAGTGAAGTTAAGTCAGAAAGAGAAAAACAAATACCATATGCTAACACACATATATGGAATCTAAAAAATAAATGGCTCTGATGAACCTACGGGCAGGACAGGAATAAAGATACAGACATAGAGAATGGACTTGAGGACACGGGGAGGGGAAGGGTAAACTGGGATGAAGTGAGACAGTGGCATTGACATATATACACTACCAAATGTAAAATAGATAGCTAGTGGGAAGCAGCCGCATAGCACAGGGAGATCAGCTCGGTGCCTTGTGACCACATAGAGAGGTGGGATAGGGAGGGTGGGAGGGAGGCACAAGAGGGACGGGATATGGGGATATATGTATATGTATAGCTGATTCACTTTGTTATACAGCAGAAACTAACACAACATTGTAAAGCAATTATACTCCAATAAAGATGTTAAAAAGAAAGAATAGCCATGATTTTCTTAATATACCAAGAAAATTAACATACTACCTAATGTTACTTTTTTTTTTTACTCTAAAGTAATATATTTTCCTAATAACAAGTTTTTTAAGTAAAAAAGTTCCTCATTTCCCTTTCCCAATCTCAACCATTAGATGGTAAATGCAGTCTGGTGTGTATCTTTCAAGACTTTTTCCTGTGCTTTTAAACATATATATCTATGTGCATACAAACAATTATTTCTAAATAAAAATAAGATCAAATGATGCATATTCTTCAACCGACTTATTTAAAAAAATATCTGTGTTCCATTTTCATATCTTGTTGCTTAGAATGCAACAGTGGGAAGCAGGTTTGAAAAACAAAATCACAATAGTCTATTTTCATATATTCATTCAAGAAACATTTCTAAGTGCCTCTGAGTCAGGCCTGGTTACAGGCACTGATGATACAAGATGAAAAAGATAAAAATCTCATGTTAGCACTGTCACGTAGAGCCTTCCTTGACAGTGTTAATGTAAACCTGCACTGTCTGATATAGGAGCCACTAGCCACATGTGGCTACAGAACAGTTGAAATGTGGCCAGCGTGACTGAGAAACTGAATTTTTAAATGTATTTAACTTAAATTAAGTTTTAATACACACGGCTAGTAGCTATTGTATTGGATAGCACAGGTAGTAGATAAAACTGACAAGGGAAGAACGACGATCTATAGCAGTAGGGGAGGGGGGAGGGGGGAGCGTCTTTCCCACTCGTGATGTTTTTTACTTTGTGAATGGAGCTCAGTTAGTAAAACTCAGGACCATTTTCTGCCCTTTTCCTCACTCTGCACCAGAGGAGACAGTGTAATTGATCTGACTGATAAATTTGGAAGTAATCTATATGCTCACCTCAGACTCTCATCACTTCCGGATGGGAGGTAGCTCCCCACAGAGGGCTGGCATTCTCTGATGCTTGTCTAGGGGAGGAATCTTCTCCCTAGCGTAGTGAAGTCCTGCCCCCGTCTGGGCGTCTGTGACAGGACAAGTAAGTCGGCCCAAACAGCATCCAGCTTGGAAGCCTGTTTGTCTTTTACTCCTAAGCTACATTCTCTAGCCTAGAGTTTATTAGTGATAATAGTAATATTTTAGTCCCATTTATTTGCCTCCAGTTGAGAATGAACGCACCAAATCTTTCTTCTTTCTTTCTTTTTTTTTTTTAGACCTGAAAGAGCAGTTTATTATTTCTCTTGGTACTGTATGTTAACCGGATGATTCTTCGGTTTCCCATGCTGTCGGCTGGGATAACTGCACGGTGTAATGCCTCACGCTTGTGAGCATTTGGTGCCGGTGCTGGCTGGGGGCACAGCTGGGACTGTCCATGTCTGCTTTTCCCCCACGGGAGCCTCTTTATGTGGCTGCCCAGTCTCCTCCATATCATGGTGGTCTGGGAGTGGGCCAACTTCTTACATGGTAGCTGGCTTCCAAGGGTGCAAAAGCAGAAGGTGTCAGGCCTTCCCAAGACCCAGGCCAGGAACAGGCTCCCCTATCACTTATGCTGCATTCAGTGGGTTCAAGCAGGTCCCTGGCCCAATCCAGGCACAAGGGGAAGGGACTGCACAGACATGTGAACCCCAGGAGATGTGGTGCATCAAGGGCTGCCAAAACACAGCCTGGCGCACACCTCAAACTTCAAGTGTATAGAACGGAGCTCCTGGCATCCTTTTTCTAGTCCTGTTTCTCCGCCTTGCCAGTATCAGCAACACCAGCTCCATCTTTCCAGGTGCTTGGGCCAAACACCTTGAAGTCGTCTTTAACCCTTCTATCTCACAGTTCTATCCACAACTGCTCTGTTGGCAAGCTGGCTGCTCCACATTCAGAGAATGCCCAGAACTCAACCACACCTCACGTCTGCTGCTATGGCCACCATCTTTTCTTGCCCGGTCCAAGCAGTCACCTTCTATCTGGAATCTCTGCTCCTGCCTGGCCCTTCAGTGCTCTCCCCACATAGCAGCCAGGCAATTCTGTTAACACACAAGCAGTGCCTGTCCCTTCTCTGCTCACACCCCTGCAGGGGTCCCTAATACACAAGTACAGGGTCCTATAGTGACTTCAGCGCACTAACAGCTTCTGTCCTTTTGCTTCACTGACCTCACCTTCCACCTCTCTTCCTCTCATTATGTCTGTTCTGTTCACACCACTTGCCTTGATATTCCTTGAACATTCAGGCCCAGGCCCACCTCAGGGCCTTTGCACAGGCTCCTCCCTCTGCCTGCAATGTGCCTACACGCCAAATATCTATGACTCCTTCCTATCTTTATTCAAGTGTCACCTTCTCACTGAGACCTATCCCAGCCTGCCTTTTAAATCTGTTCCTCTCCTCTGTACTTGTGACCCTCCTTGAATTAGTTTTCTATGTAGCACTTACCATCAACATCTATCAGGGTCCGGGCAGAAGAGGCTGCACCCTTGGGAGAGGGAGGAGATCAAAGAAGGACGAATGATGGGAGTGTGGGCAGGATTAGGGGATCAAGGAGTGTTGGAGGTAAAGTGTCAGGGAGCAGGATTGCTGGACCCTGTTCAGAGGTGGAGCCATGTGACATATAAGCTCAATAGGAGCTGGAACTGTGACTTCTGATAAGGAACATCCACTGCCAAACCCCTTGCCTGGTTTGGAGGGAGCAGAGGAAGAAATACTCTGACTTCTCTCTTCTCCAACCTCTGGTCTCCTGCTGGGGAACCCCTTGGCTGAACTCAGCTGGAAGTCATGAGACAAGGGAGCCTTCCCATTCAGGTCAGCTTCTGGGCAGAGAGAAGTGCCAGGAAGAGTGAAATGTTTCAGCCCCATGTTTAACATATCATTCATTTAATCACCTGTCAGCTGTCTCCGCCACGAACGTCAGCCCTATGGGGGATTTTTATGTTGTTCCCTGCTGTGTTCCTTGCAGCTATAAGAATGCCTAGCTGTGAACTAAATACTTATTGAAAAAATGGTTTAAATTATAAGGATATTTAGTCTCTCATGTAAAAAAAGAGTCTGGAAATTAAGCAATTTCAGGGCTGGTCAATTTGTTTGTACAACAAATCCTCCAAACACTCAACTTCTTTCTCTCTTTCAGTTATCCTTACTGGATAGGTCCTTATGGTTCCCAAGATGACTGCCACTGCTCCAGTCATCACAGCTGGGTCAGAAGCAAAAAACGCAAATTTCTCATCTTACCATTCATTCTAGGGAAAAAAATCCCAGAAATCCCTAGCAATCATCCTTTTATGTCTCCTTTGAGTTGCATGCCTGTTCTTAAATGAATGTCTGGCACGATGAATAGAATTATTCCCAATGGTTCTCATTAATCAAGGTCACCCACTAGGACTGAAAAGAAACCATTTAAATGAAATCAAAGCTCTGGCAGTGGGAAAATAGAAAGGAGGGATTGGGGAGGCACCCAAGAGGGTATTTACTTCATGGACAAACCTGAACAGTCTCTGAAGGATCAGGGCTGAGATGGGGGTGGAATACAGAGGAAGGGCTAGTAAAGCTGGGATTCTAGGCTGTGAGAGGACTTAAGAGTCCATGGAAGCTGTCTCCACTGAGCTGTGGTTAAGGACAGAGAGGCACCTGCCCCTGGCGACAGTACAGAGAGTATATGAGAATTAGGGGAGAAAACCAAGGACTACAGATGGCACCTCAACCAAAGAAGCAAATGTCTATAGGTCCAAGCAGCTCCAAAGTGGAAGGGGCTGCCCCACTGGGCAGGAGGCACCACATACCAAGCACATACCAATGGAGGCTAGGTGAGCATGGGACAGAACATTGCAAAGGAGATTGAGGTGACTGTCCAAGGATGCCTGAGGGCCAATTTTAGGCACAGTTTCAGCCTTGAGATGCTGTGATTCTCTGACAGGTTGTGTTTCCCAGAAACGGCCACAAAATATCTTCCATTCCACCAGCTCTCCTGCAAGGTGACTTTGTGATTCTCCCATTAAGAGTGGAGTCTAATTCCATGAAATATCTAAAAATCTTATATGTTCTGGTATAATGTTATAAGTCATAATTCTAGTTGCTACTTTAAAATGTATATCTCAGAAATAACTAAATTTCCTTGTCAATTGCATTATTATGAACTTTCATCAAATCTTTAACCGTGGTCATTTTTAAGTCTTCTGTCATTTACAGACAGTTCTGCGTGTACTCTGATGCTTTTGCAAAAACGTTCCTATAAAAGGGTTTCATCTTCAAGGAATTCATGGAAAAGACTCTGACAAGTACAGGTTTCTGTGCTCAACATCATTAATCATTAGAGAAATGCAAATCAAAACTACAATGAGATATCATCTCACACCAGTCAAAAAATCTATAAACAATAAATGCTGGAGAGGGTGTGGAGAAAAGGGAACACTCTTGCACTGCTGGTGGGAATGTGAATTGGTACAGCCACTATGGAGAACAGTATGGAAGTTCCTTAGAAAACTACAAAGAGAACTACCATATGACCAAGCAATCCCACTACTGGCCATATACCGTGAGAAAACCATAATTCAAAAAGAGTCATGTACCAAAATGTTCACTGCAGCTCTATTTACAATAGCCCGGAAATGGAAACAACCTAAGTGTCCATCATCAGATGAATGGATAAAGAAGATGTGGCACATATATACAATGGAATATTACTCAGCCATAAAAAGAAACGAAATTGAGCTATTTGTAATGAAGTGGATAGACCTAGAGTCTGTCATACGGAGTGAAGTAAGTCAGAAAGAGAAAGACAAATACCGTATGCTAACACATATATATGGAATTTAAGGGAAAAAAATGTCATGAAGAACCTAGGGGTAAGACAAGAATAAAGGTGCAGACCTACTAGAGAATGGACTTGAGGATATGGGGAGGGGGAAGGGTAAGCTGTGACAAAGCAACAGAGAGGCATGGACATATATACACTATCAAACGTAAGGTAGATAGCTAGTGGGAAGCAACCACATAGCACAGGGAGATCAGCTCGGTGCTTTGTGACCGCCTGGGGGGGGGG